>NC_133324.1:351955767-352255767 GCF_042186555.1 Aquarana catesbeiana | reverse complement strand
AATCGAAGAGAAATTGTCTGTTAAAGTTTTGCCAGGACCCGACACTTCCAGGAGTGTCAATATCCTGTGTCCTACAGCGCACCCAGTGGTTCTTCTTGCCGACCCCTAATTACTACTATTTCCTGTAGTGATTTACTATTGAGTGACATACTTTGCACTTCAGGATATAGGGGTGTGTGATTTTCTCCCCCTCATGATGCTGGGGCTTTAGGCCTTAGCACATGGAGGCAGGTCCTTAGTCTATGCAAGCTCTGAGCAGGCCAAATTGGAGCTTTCACGGGGCTTTTTTTGCTAGGGAAATAGGTCAGAGGTAAAATGTTGGGAAGTTAATCTCTCAGAATAAGGCAAAATCAACTCTTGCTGCGGGCAAGTCCCCAACAGCATCCTCTCTAAGTGGTCGCAGGCTTGCCTCCTCACATACAATGTAGGGTTAATAGCCTCGCATTGTGTGTGATGACGCTGAGGGTTAACCCACGAACCGGAGCTTGAGGACAGCGCTGGGGCCTGCTGAAGCCAAGATAAGTAAGTAATACATCTTTTACTTGAACACCTATGAACATTTAGCCCTTGCAGGCTTGCAGCTGGTTAGCAGGCTATCATGGTAATCTATCACTTTGCCCTGGATGAGCAAAGTTCAGTTTTAAGAATTGCAGATGGTGATGCACGGAACCTGGGACAATGGTGACCTGCTCATTTTAAGGCTGACATTCGGGGGCCATTTAAAGGACACATCTTTGCAATTATAGTGATTGATCAAGCAGCATACTGAAGTTGTGCATCCTCTCAAGCTGCAGCCTTTGTTTGCCGCCTGTGCAAGTCTGCGCACTGAGCACCTGCACATGTATGTGTAATCCTTAGGAGGCAACATGCATTTTGTGGTGGCTACAATGAGGCGTCACAATCACCCCACCAGTGAATGTAGCCACAGCAAAAAAGTGAAGTACAGGTAGTCAATGAAACAAATGGATCATGTGATAAATAGAAGATGTTGGCAACAAAAGGAATGAGCAAACACGTTTGCAAGTAGCTGGGGCTACTTGACAAAACATATGGGCGCTTTAATTTTTCAAGAGTTTTCAGGACCTAGGACGGTCCTATTAAGTGCAATATCACCAAACTGGGCAATAGTGGCTCACAATGGTTAGGCCACTATAAATAAAAAATCGTTTCCCCCCGTCAAGAGCACAGATGGACAAATCTCTCCTGCCGGTCTATTGTAATCTGACATCCAGTACTCGCGGTTTTCAATATACTGTGTGGATGCATCTAATGTGGGCTGCTGTTCGGCTGACAATTTCTCTCCTGGCTCCTTCGATCTTCAGGTCAAAGTAGGTCAGGTTGAAAGATTCCAACAGGGCCACCTAAGACTCGAATTCTGGCTGGTTCATCACAAAGCTAACTTATACACATGTCAACTTCAAGCACTTTTGATCCTCTAAGAATCGAACATACAGTCAAAACTGGTTGCCGTGAAACAAGCAATCAAGCACCCATGAGGCGGATTGATCACCTGAATTCAAAACGATCGTAATGGACTATAACAGACCCCTCTAATGGAGGTTATTGAAAAAGTTATTGAAAAAGTTGGTTGAACGTGATCAGAATTTCTGCTGGGTTCAATTAAAGCAATTTTGATTCCGTCTCCATGCAATTTAATTCGCTAATTTACACTAGTCTATCACCCAGGATTTCGATTCCATCTTAATTGAGACCAGAGAAAAGGTGTCATGTATAATATAGTCAGTTTTACTCTTAAAAAGAATTGCCTTGTGCCAGAAGATGTTCTTATTGCAATGTCATTTGGTCAAAGTGTAGCACTCTTCTGTGTCAGTATGCAAAAGGCTATTATGGCTGACTGGTGTATGCGTGATGTGTTCGTGTAACTTTTACCCGTTCATCTTGTTTTGCTTAGCTCTGTAATTACAGCCCAGCCTTAGTGACCTTTAACCCTGCATTTGATAAACAACACGTACAAAGAGCTAAGGTCATTGACAAGATATGCAGAAACTCAGGATAAACATGTATTAAGCATTTCCCTAGTTTAGACTGTACCCTATATTTGCCAAGGACTCATGTCTGAGTATGCACTGTGAATAAATAGGATCCCAGACAGATGGCTTTTCTATATAACAGAGTAAGCACGGCCTGTTCTATTCTGATAGTTTATCATACGTCTCGCCAGTGTGCAGACCCAACATTAAATCTGCAAGGGCAGCATTAGGCTACTTTCACACTAAGGCGCTTTACAGGCGCTACAGCGCTAAAAATAGCGCCTGTAAAGCGCCTCTCCTGTCTCTCCAGTGTGAAAGCCCGAGTGCTCTCACACTGGAGCAGTGCGCTTGCAGGACGGTAAAAAAGTCCTTTTGCAGCGCTGTAGGAGAGGTGTATACATCGCTCCTAAAGTGCCCCTGCCCATTGAAAACAATGAGGCAGCACCGCCAAACAGCCGCTGCAGCAGTGCTTTGCAGGCGGTTTTAACCCTTTTACGGCCGCTAGGGGGTTAAAACCGCCCCGCTAGCGGCCGAATAGCGCCGCTAAAACGGCGCTAAAAATAGCGCCGCTTTACCACTGACGCCCGCCCCAGTGTGAAAGTAGTCTCAGAAAGTAGCAGGCATACAACTGTAGGGTTGATTTCCGAAAACTGGAGAGTGCAAAATCTGGTGCAGCTGTGCATAGAAACCATTTGGCTTCTAACTTCAGCTTGCTAAATTAAAGGGGTTGTAAAACCCTCAAGGTTTTTCATCATAATGCATTTAACCACTTCAGCCCTGGAAGGATTTACCCCCTTCCTGACCAAGTCCTTTTTTTTGCGATACGGCACTGCGCTGCTTTAACTGACAATTGTGCGGTCGTGCGACGTTGTACCCAAACAAAATTAACGTCCTTTTTTTCCCACAAATAGAGCTTTTCTTTAGTGGTATTTGGTCACCTCTGCGGTTTTTATTTTTTACGCTATAAAACAAAAAAAGGGAGCGACAATTTTGAAAAAAAAAAAAAATAAATTTTAACTTTTTGCTATAATAAATATCCCCAAAAATATATAAAAAAATAATTTCTTCCACAGTTTAGGCCAATATGTATTCCTCGACATATTTTTGGTAAAAAAAAAAAAACAAAAAAACGCAATAAGCGTATACTGATTGGTTTGCGCAAAAGTTATCGCGTCTACAAAATAGGGGATAGATTTATGGCATTTTTATTATTAATTTTTTTTATTATTAATAATGACGGTAATCTGCATTTTTTATCGTGACTGCAACATTGCGGCGAACAGATCGGACACTTTTGACACTATTTTGGGACCATTGGCATTTATACACCGATCAGTGCTATAAAAATGCACTGATTACTTTGTAAATGTGACTTGTGGGGAAGGGGTGAAAAACACTAGGGGGCTATTAAGGGGTTAACTGTGTTCCCTCAGCATGTTCTAACTGTAGGGGGATGGGCTCACTAGAACATGACAGAGATCACTGCTCCCGATGACAGGGAGCTGTAGATCCCTGTCATGTTGCTAGGCAGAACAGGGAAATGCCTTCTTTACATAGGCATCTCCCCGTTTTGCCTCCCCGTGCCACGATCGTGGGCCGACATTGAGTCCGCGGCACCCATGCTCGCTAGCCGCGGATAATGCAGCAACGTACGGGTACGTTGTTTTGCGCACCCGTGCCCCTTTTCCGACGTATATCGGCGTGAGCTGGTCAGCAAGTGGTTAAGGTGAAAAACCTCCTGTGATACAGCTGCCCCACAGAGCCCCCCTTTTACTTACCTGAACCCAGTCTTTCCAACGACAGGGACGAGCACACCAGCTCCAGTCAGTGTCTCAGGTCCTGATTGGATAGATTTATAGCAGCGCAGCCATTGGCTCCTGCTGCTGTCAATCGAATCCAATGACGTGGGAGCCGGGGGGGGGGGCCCCGAGTCCTGCTGTCAGTGTCAATGGATACAGCAGCAGGACACAAGAGCGCGCCCGCATGAGTGCCCCGGCTCATCAACGGGGCACTCGAGAAGAGGAGGAGCCAGGAGCGGCCCCAGAAAAGGAGGATCGGGGTCACTCTGTGCAAAACCAAGTGCACAGAGGAGGTAAGTATGACGTTTTTTTTTTTTTTTAAACAAACCTTTACTTATCCTTTAAGCTTTGAATATAAAACCTGGACGCCGATTTGTTTGTATGCAGAGCTGCACCAGATTTTGTACTCTCCGGTTTTAGTAAATCAACCCCTCTGTGTCTGTACTATAGGAGGTATGGATCCACTGCCACTTCTAGTGCAAGACTGGAAATGCAAAGAATCTCTGGCATATTAAGCCCACAAATGTGTGCATGACCTTACGCTGCTAATCCTATCATAAAAATATTTTTTTTAGGTTATTACAGCGCTGACTCAGCAGGAATAAAATTTACAGTGAATGTATCTACTGCCTTTAAAAAAGGTCTTTTGGAAGCCATGACACAAGATTGGGACACTTGGCATTACTGAATGTCCCCCACACCCTGGAAAGGTACAGGTATATGACATCAAACAAATTTGACAGGCCTGAACAGCACGCAGTTTTCAAACCACGCTAGGCATTCACTTCAATAGCTCTCCTGGTGTGCCCTCCATTGGGGGTGATAATAGCCCAAAAGCTAGTTAGTAAAAATTCAGGATGCTCTTTGCATTTGGTACTCATGGGGCCATAGCCTTGAATCTCAGCAGCCCCCAGAGACATCCAGTGGCCCAAAGGTGCTCTTAGACATGGGGCATGATTTAGGATCTGCCAGTCCACGCCTTTCCACTTTACATTGTTATATGGATGACTGAAATAAGAGTTGCAGAAAAAGATTGCACAGTCTGTACGACCTGGCATTGGAATGTACAAGCTGGTGTGTCCATCCAAAATCACTATGCACAGAGCAGTCTGACAATATGGCAACACACTCTGTACAGCCTTCTCTAGCAGCCACAGGGGCTGTCTATTCTTTCAGGAGCAATGTGATGACACGCCGGCCTAAGGGGAAGCCATAGATGTTTTGCTGGAAGTTGTTGTCATTATTCACTGGTCATTATCAGGTCTGAGTGCACCTTTGATGCCATGTGCAGGGTTCTGTGCTGAATATTCACTGTGTGCAGAAGATCAATGGAGGATATACATTCACATCCTGCACCTGGGCATGTATACTGATGGCCATAGGCACTCCATGATTGAATTTCATCTGATTCCGGCTGAATCGGCCACAATACGTTCTTTGGGTGGCCCTGTCAGCACCAGCCAGCTCAACAAAACTCGATTTTTCAATCGGAGCTGGCCGAACAATGCCTGCATCCAATCAGGTACAGACACTGTTCAGGTACTCTGACAGTCATAATTGCTGGCTGTCAGAATACAATAGGTGCAGAGTCTTCAATTCACATTGGTTAGTGTAGATGGGGGAATTGAGTGATTTCTATCTTCAGGCATAGGGCTGAACAAGGGAAATCATAATGTGTGTGGCCAGCTTTAGAGAAAGCCAGAGACTGCAGACCTGAAGCTGGTTACTGTACATAATTGTCTTTTCCATTATGTTACCAGTTCTATGGAACAGGAGTTTGTTACAGGTATAGCTTATCTATTGCAGGTAATTATACACAGCAAATTACATGCAGAACTGTACATTCCACTGGTTGCAGAAAAAAAAAAAAAAATCACTAATTCCCCCCCCCCCCATCAACACAGTCAGTATTGATGTGGGAATGCCCCCAATGGAGCTATTGTGTTTTCATAGCGGGGGGGGGGGGGGGGGATGGGGCACGTGGGGAGCCATCCCTGGCGGGATAACACACAGTGGTTATTGCTAGCGGCTATAACCGCTGCTAATAATCACATGCAAAATCCGACATGCTGGTTGTACCCCAGTTGGTCAATCAATCAACTTAGATACAATCAGCCTACCCATACATGGTTTAAATCTTGGGCAGTGCCTGGGCCGGCCGAGATTCAAATTGTCTATAGCTAGCTTAGAGTGCCACTAAAAGTTCATGTTTTAAAAAAAAAATAACAAACATATCATACTTACCTCCACTGTGCAGCTCATTTTGAACCGGCTCTTGTGGGGTCCCTTGGCAGCTTTTGCGGCTCCTCCCCACATCAGATAATTCCTTGGCTCTCCTGGGGGGGTTACCTTGTGGGCGCACTCCTGAGTCCAGCATTCAGCGTCCATAGACACCGAATGCAGGACTCAGCCCCGCCCCCCGGCAGCCACGTCATTAGATTAGAAAGACAGCAGTGGGAGACAATGGCTACGCTGCTATCAATCTTTCCAATCAACAGCCGAGAACCCCCTAGCAGAGAGACAGAGGGACAAGTTCGAGGGTTCAGGTAAGTAAAGCGGGAGGGGGGGGGGGGGGCGGTCACTGACAGGTGTTTTTTTACCTTAATGCATAGGAACCCCTTTAAGGTCCCCATCTCACACACATAAACACACACATTATTATTATTATACAGGGATTTATATAGCGCTGACAGTTTACGCAGGGCTTTACAACATTAGGGCAGACAGTACAAGTACAATACAATTCAATACAGGAGGAATCAGAGGGCCCTGCTTGTTAGAGCTTACAATCTAGGAGATACTTACTAGGGAGTGTGGGAAGAAACCAGACTTCCTGGAGGAAACTAATGTAAGCACAGGAGAACATGCAACACCATGCAGACAGTGTCCTGGCCGAGACTTGAATCTTGGGCAGTCCCAGGACCGGCCGAGGTTCAAATATTCTATGGCTAGCTTAAGGTCCCTAATCCCACACACATACTGTACATAATAGGGAAGAAACCCGACTGCTTGTAGGAAACTCATGTAAGTACAGGGAGAACATGCAACACCATGCAGACAGTGTCCTGGCCGAAACTTGAATCTTGGGCAGTCCCTGGACCGGCACACACATAATAATAACCCACACATACATAATAATAGGGATTGTGGGAAGAAACCAGACTGCCTGGAGGAAACTAGCGTAAGTACAGGGAGAACATGCAACACCAAGCAGACAGTGTCCTGGTCGAGACTTGAATCTTGGGCGGTCCCTGGACCGGCTGAGATTCAAATAGTCTATGGCTAGCTTAAGGTCCCTAAGCCACACATACATAATAATAGGGAATGTGGGAAGAAACCAGACTGCCTGGAGGAAATTCATGTAAGTACAGGGAGAACATGCAACACCATGCAGGCAGTGTCCTGGCCGAGACTTGAATCATGGACCCCAGTGCTGCAAGGCAGAGATTCTAAACACTGTCCTAGTAGAGAACACAAGGCTCCACATATAGTACGCTTTGAAAACCCTTTCTGGCACCTTTTAATCTTGACAGTTATTATATTTTTTATTACAGGTACAGTATATACAGTAAGTTGAGTATATAGCGCAGACAATATACACAGCACTTTACATATATCGTACATACACATCAGTCTCTGCCCTCAAGGAGCTTACAGTGGTCCATAGCTCACATGCACAATAGAAATATATTTTCTTGGCTGATTATTTTAGAAGATATCTGAAAATAGAAAATGCTCAATTTAACTTGGACACCAGCAGAGCCATCATGACTGCAATCTGCCTTATTTGTGTGCAAGTATAGACCCTAATTGTATGCGGTGGTGTAAAGCAGACAATGTCAGAGTAGTATATACAGTATATATTATAAATGAAGGTCGTGTATAAATACTACATTGACTGTTGGTGAATTGCGCCTAGGCACTGAGCGTATAAAGTTCTAGCATGAGACAATTATTATACATAATTATACTCCTGCTTATGCTTTCTATGAAGTGGTGACATTCAGCAGAGACACGCACACAGCTAAGAAATGTCAGTTATTTTTTGTGTACTGTAGATGACAGTGACTTGCCCATATGAATAGGCAAAGCTGCCTTTCAGGAATGGTGCGGTCATAACTAACCATGACTGCTGCTGGAGTGCTCAGCTTCTAATCCAGCATGACTAGTTACCACCACATTCTGTACTAAATTACAGGAAACCTATAGCTGACTTTGTACAATTCCATTCTGGTTATCCCTAGACAAACACTATCTCTGCTCATCAGAATAGCTAGAGGTAGATCAAAAGTAAATCAGCGTAAGCTTTAGCTGGACATACACTGTAAGATGTCTGTCTATCGACTCCCCTTAGCTATGGATTCTGGTTTAGTCTAAATGAAGGAATATACCCTGCTGGCTACTGTATTCTGACAACCCGCATCTGAGGCTGTCAGAATACACTAACAGTGCCTGTAGCTGATTGGATGACAATTTGTCCCCCAGATCCTGCGACTTTCAGATTGTAGGATGTCAGGCAATTAGATTCTGTCTGGGTCTCCTACAACTTGAATTTCATCCAGTTCCTGATGACCAGCAACTCTTAAGCTGGCCATAGATGGTGCAATTTTCTTTCCTGCAACCATGGATTGCAGGAAAGAAAATCTCTCGATACCCCCATCGACACAGTCAGTGTTGATGGTGTAATCCCTCCCATGGAGCTCTTGTGTTCTCCCAGCAGGGGGGCACAGGAAGCCGTTCCAGCCTGGAAAACATACAGAAATTATTGCTAGTAGCTATAGCCACTGGCATAATCACATGGATCACGATGGATTGACTTAGCCTCGGTTCACACCAGAGGCGGCACGACTTTCAGGTCGCCTCACCGAGGCGACCTGCACACGACTGCCAGGGCGACTTGCAAGACGACTTCTGTATAGAAGTCTATGCAAGTCGCCCCCAAAGTAGTGCAGGAACCTTTCTTCTAAGTCGGAGCGACGCAAACGGTTCCATTGTACAGAACGGGAGGCGACTTGTCAGGCGGCTAGGTCGCCTGACAAGTCGCCCCCATGTGAACCGGCTCTGAGGTACATTCAGCCTGCCCATAGATGGTTCAAATCTCAGCTGGTTCCTACTGAACTGGTCAAGATTCAAACCATCTATGGCCAGCTGTAGATTGCATCCCCATATTAAAGGGGTTGTAAACCCTCATGATTTTTCACCTTAATGCATCCTATGCATTAAGGTGAAAAAACACCTGGCAGTCACCAGCCCCCCCGTTTTACTTACCTGAGCCCCTTCATCTCCTCGGCGGGGACACGCTGTCCCTCTCTCCATGGGGTCCCGGCTGTTGATTGGATAGATTGATAGCAGCGCAACCATTGGCTCCCGCTGCTGTCAATCAAATCCAATGACGCGGGTGCCGGGGGACGAGTCCGGCATTCGTGTCTGTGGACGCAAATGCTGGACTCGGGAACTCGCCCGCAAGGTAACCCCCCTGGGACATTGCTTCTCCTACGGGGTTATCTGATGCGATGAGGAGCCACGAGAGCCGCCAGAAGAGGATGATCTGGGCCACTCTATGCAAAACGATCTTCACAGTGGAGGCAAGTATTATATGTTTGTCATTTTTAAAAAATGATCCTTTACAATCACTTTAAAGTGGTTGTAAACCCATTACAACCACTTTAACCTACAGGTAAGCCTAGAGTAAGGCTTACCTGTAGGTGCAAGAAATATCTCCCAAACCTAAAAGTTTTAGGAGATATTTGCAGGAATAGCGGCACCGATGTCTACGGCGCATGCGCCGTAGCCATCGGGCACAGGCGCACTGAGCGCGCTGTTTCTAACGGCGATCATGCCGTTAGTGGCGGAACCAGCGCGCATACGCAGGAGTGATGTCATCGCGGCTCCGGCCAGTCACAGTGCCAGAGCCGCGATACCCTGAAGTCACTCCGGGATAGATGGCGGCGTCAGGGGAGGCAAACGAGGGCCGATGCGGGGGCTTCTATCTCAGGTAAGTAATTCATAATGAGCTAGTATGCTATGCATACTAGCTCATTATGCCTTTGCCTTGCAGGGTGTATTTTTTTTTTTTTTTTTTAAAGAGGCTTTACTTCCTCTTTAAATGTACGCTAAAGCTGGCCATACAATGATCAGAGTATTCTGACAGCTGCGTATACCGCTATCACCATACAATGTCACTTTGGGGGATACCTCATTGTTGTAGATAGAATGCGAAAGCTGGCCACACATGGATCGAAATTCAGCTGGTTCAGCAAGGACGACCAAATTTCGATCCTTCTGTGGGCACTGTGGTTGAACACAAGTCGATCTACTGACCAACTTCTTTCTTTTCAGTGCTGTCGGTATATTTCAACTTGATCAGCACTATAGGCAATAGGCTGCAGCGCTGATCCATGTATTGTGATGGCAGGGGAGTCTCCCCACTGTCAAAATACAATGACACAGCGGGGAGGATTCCCCCATCCACATTGAATCAGGTCAGTTTTTTACATTCAACCTACTGCACGAATGAAAAAAACAAACAGACTCACCCATGTATGGTCAGCTTTACAGACTCCTCCATCCACAGAAATTAGTTACAGGTACCCCCCCCCCCTTCCTTCCAAGACATTGTATTCTGATAGCGCCACCCGACACTGTCAGAATACACGAATCATCAGACACAGCCACAGATTGAGACAATGTTCCTTCCACAAAAGCCAATGAAATGATTGACTTCTGTTGAGCAGGGGCTGCCACACACTGAGCGAAATTTGTTCGGTCCCTCCTGAACCAGCCAAATTTCGATCGATGCGTGGCCAGCTTTAGAACTATACGTGATCACATGCAGTTAGATGGTAATGATTTTATACCACATATAAACCTATTGCCATCCACCGCTAACTTTATCTTGTGCGTCTAGAATCAGTGTTTCTCAACTCCAGTCCTCAAGGCGCCCCAACAGGTCATGTTTTCAGGCTTGCCATTATTTTGCAGAGGTGATTTGATCAGTTTCACTGCCTTAAGCTGGCCATACACTATACAATTTTCCTGTTCAACTTTCCTTTAGATTTACCAAAACCATATAATATGAGGTCAAACCTAAACCCTTTCAATTTGTATGCAATCAGACAGGCCCTTGCACTACATAGTTGAAGGTAAATCTAAAGGAAATTGAATCAGAAAATTGTATAGTGTATGGCCAGCCTTAGTAATGACCACAGCTGTTTCATCTGAGGGAAATCCTGAAAACATGACCTGTCGGGGTGCCTTGAGGACTGGAGTTGATAAACATTGGTCTAGATGCCCCCTTATTAACATAGACCTGAGGTGTGCCCTGGTCTGCTAGTTGATATGCCAAGAAAGGCTAAGTAATGGATGATTGTGCAGCACAGTGGTGTAGTGGGTAGCACTTTCGTCCTAGAAAGGTTCACTGGTTTGAATCCCAACCATGACACTACCTGCCTGGAGTTTGCATGTTCTCCCTGTGTCTGCGTGGGTTTCCTCCGGGTACTCCGGTTTCCTCCCACACTCCAAAGACACGCTGGTAGGTTTATTGGCTCCTGTCTAAATTGTCCCTAGTATGTATGAATGTGAGTTAGGGACCTTAGAATATAAGCTCCATGAGGGTAGGGTCTGATGTGAATGTACAATGTATATGTAAAGCGCTGCGTAAATTGACGGTGCTATATAAGTACCTGAAATAAATAAAAAAAAAAAAAATTACATGTACACCTATGACTGTATGAGACTGTCTGGATGGTGTACCCGTAGGCGTCATTGAGAACACAGCCCTGGTTATGTCTGACCTCATGATGTCCTGCATATATATGCATGTAATCGAAAAATAAGTTACAGTCATGAATGACATTATGTGAAGAATATCTTTGCTATGTGTAGGATTTAATGCATGCGTGTGCTGATCTCGCTCTGCCCATCCCATTCACTTACCCCACAGTGCGCACAGAGAAGGTTGGCATCTTAGCAGCAGATAGGAGACAGCAGTGGGTCACCCAGATCCTAGAAGATGAGGATAAAGGGGAGGTGTGGGGATACAGCCAACAGGGAGGGACTGGGGGTAGGGACACATTAAGAGGCAGGACAAGATGAATACCGGTTTGGGGTGGTGAAATTAGACCAAAGGTCTTATTTGCCTCTAAGTGTGTTATACATCCTGTATCAGAGTTACAGCACAAGCAACCAATGTCATCGTGTCACCAATTTCTGTCCCCTCCCCCCTCCTAGGTCCTAACTTCCTAGAATAGCCGGTACTTTTCTAGGTGACTATTGGCTGCTGGCTGCCAAGCCCCTGGTCGTGCCCCTCCCCCACCCAGTTAAATTCTAGCAGACATCTGGAGGCGGGGTGTTACACAAAAATCTGCATCCCCTGTATCCCAGAACAGTGTGCAGGCAATCCCATGTGTCCCCCCCCCTCCAGCTCTACCTGATGACGTTTACCTCCATCTCTTAGGCTGGATTCACACCTATGCATTTTTAGTGCTTTTTGCATTTTGCAGATTTGCACTACAGTCCATTTAACATGGTTTCCTATGGAACACGTTCTGTAGTGCAAATCTGCAAAATGCAAAAAGCTCTAAAAATGCCTAGGTGTGAATTCAGCCTTACATGCAGTTGGATGCGTTTTTTAAATGCAGTATAAACGCAGTACAGATGCATATGCAAGAAAAATGAACGTATGAGCCTAGTTTACACCATTGCAGTGCTGTCATGAATTTAGAAATGCACGGAATGCTAGCATTTTTACCGCAGTGCATTGAAAATATGCGCAAATGCATGTAAACGCAACTTAGTAAATTAAATAATACAAGAAAATTATTTTAAAAAGTGCCTGTAAGCGGACTGAAAACCCATTGCAAACGCATATGCAAAAAACGCAGGGATTGTTTCCTCTCACTTCCTGTTGTGTCTCTGGGCCAGGAAGTAATACTATATCACCATATTGGGACAGAAAGCAAGAGAAAAAAACACTGATATGAGTTGTAACATATTTCCTAGTGTATCCAAAATAAAAAAAATTAAATTTCTAAATAAGATAAATAATAAATAAATAATAATAAATACATTTTTTTTTTTATGTTACATGACCAGCAGCTCCCTGAGCTGTGGATTATTAACCCTTTTATGACTCACAGATCACTGATTCATGGAGAATGAACCCTTTCATGACCAGCAGCACCCCAATGACTGAATTGTAGATTAACGACCCTTTCACTGCTGGTAGGTCCCTGAATTGTGGATTATTAACCTTTTAATAATTGGCAGGACCCTGTTTTATTGATTAACGACTTTTTCATGACTGGCAGGTCCCCAGTATGTGAATGATAAACCCTTTCATTACCGACAGCCCCCTGGTTTGTGAAGATTTAACCCCTTTAGAAGGTTCCTGATTTGTAGCGTAACAACCCTTTCATGACTGGCAGGTCCCCAAAGTGTGATTTATTAACCCTTCAATGACTGGATGCTTCTCAGTGACCTATTATCCCTTTCATGACCAGCAGCTCCCCAATTTGCGGATTTTTAAACCTTTAAGGACCTGCAGCTCTATGATTTGTGGATTATTAAGCCTATAGTGGCCAGCAGCACCCCAATTTGTGGATTATTAACCCTTTCTATAACCGTCAGGACCCTGATTTGTAGATTAACAACCTTTTCATGACTAGTAGGTCCCCGATTTGTGAATTTTCATTCCTTTCATGACCAACAGCACCCTGATTTGTGGAGTTTTAACCCCTTTAGAAGGTTCCTGATTTGTAGTGTAACGACCCTTTCATGGCCAGCAGCTCCCCAATGTGATATTTAACCCTTTAATGACCTGCAGCTCTACGATTTGTGGATTATTAAGCCTATCTTGACCAGCAGGTTCCTGATTTGTAGATTAACAACCCTTTTATGACTGGTAGGTCCCCAAAGTGTGACCTATTAACCCTTCAATGACTGACGGTGAGGTGATTGTGAGTTATTAACCCTTTCATGATCAGCAGCTCTGCAATTTGGGCATTATAAACCCTTTCATGTCCAGCAGCTCCCCAATTTGTGAATATTTAATTCTTTAATGACTGTCAGCTCCCCGATTTGTAGATGGTTAATCTTTTTGTGACCGGCAGCTTCCAATTTGTGGTTTATTCTGGTTTATGAAAACTCTTTCATGGCTGACAGCTCCCAAGTGTATGTGGATGAGTAAAAATGGAACCCTAGGCAGTTGTTAAATCACAGGAGATGAGATATACCAACTGCCAGTTGGGCTTTAATGCTTTCATAATTGGCCGCTCATTGAGATGTGCATACTTAACCTTTTTATGACAGGCAGCTCTCTACCCCTAACTGAATAGCCTGCCTGCTTACTCTAACTTAAGCTCTCTGTCCACGCTAGCAACACTACACAGGGCCGCCGTGTAAGCAGCCTTATATAGTGTGGGGCGTGGACTTAGTCCCCCTGAGCCATGATTGGCCAAAGGCACCCTGCCTTTGGCCAATTATGGCTCTCTTAGCAGAGGGGGCTGTGATTGGCCAAAGCATGAAGGTCAGGTGCATGCTTTGGCCAATCATCATACAGCAATGCACTGCGGTCTCGCAGTGCATTATGGGGCGTTCCGCGGTGCTTGAATTTGCCACGAACGCCCCATAATTTTCACTGTTCTGCGAACAGGCGAACACCCAATGTTCAAGTCTAACTCATGTTCAACCCGAACAACAAGCTCATCCCTAATAGTATGACAGGGTGGTTGGCATATCTGAAAGTTGATGTAAATCTGTATGACACTTTGTTTGCTAGAGCATTTTTTAAATATAAAATAGAAATTTTACCTTTTTTCTCCCTTTGTTGCCACTCAACACTGCTGATTTCCTGCAGCCTCTTCGCACCTACTTCCAGTCTATATGTATATACGCCAGCATGGCTGCATGGCATACCAATCTGAGAATGATAGGTGTGGGCAGGGTTTCAGGCAGAATTTTGGAATGCTGAGGAGACAGCAAACTTTGTAAAATGAAAGGTCCATTTGCCAATCTAAACCTTGCCAAAAAAATGTGGTCCTTCCTATTAAAAACAGCTTGTTTGCTGATTCTCTGGGGTTGACAGATCTGCAAGCAGTAGTCTGGGATGTCCAGGTGAAGGCACATGGTTTGGAAGGGTGATAAACATTACTGTGAGATTTAACTTATGGGAAATGGCTTCTCTGGAGGGTACAAGTGCCTGGAAAAGCTGACTAGATGTTGTTAGACTTGCAAGCGGTATTGTGGGGAGCTAGTGAGCAGGCACATCATTTAGTAGGGTGGGAGACACTTTTAAAAAGGTTCAAAAAACACAGTGTGGCTTAGTTTCACTTGTGGTTGTGCTGTGGTAAAAACATGCAATTGAATCGTGTTTTTACTAATTCGCACCATGCTTGTATGCACTCAGTTTACCTGCATTTCGAAAAATAGGAATCTATCTGTCCATGAGCAAATTAGATACATTGAAATGTGTCTAAACGCACATAATCTCAAATATTTTTAAACGCTTTAGAACTTGATCTTGGAAGCATAACGTTTGTTCAGATCATGGATGCTCAACCTGTGGCCCTCCAGCTGTCGCCAAACTACAATTCCCATCATGCCTCTGCCTTTGGGAGTCACGCTTGTAACTATCACCTTTGCAATGCCTCATGGGACTTGTAGTTCTGCAACAGCTGGAGGGCCACATGTTGAGCACCCATTGTTTAGATGTTATTATTATTATTATACAATATTTATATAGCGCCAACAGTTTACGTAGCGCTTTACAACTTGAGGGTAGACAGTACAAATACAATACAATTTGATACAGTAGGAATCAGAGGGCCCTGCTCACTTAGAGCTTACAATCTAAGAGGGAAGGTTAAGAGATACAAGAGGTAATAGCTGTGGGTGATGTGCTGATTGAGAAGATAAATGTACAGTTGTTAGGTGGGGGCCAGATAGGCTTCTCTGAAGAGATGAGTTTTCAGGGATCGTCTGAAAGTGGATAAGGTAGGAGAAAATCGGACGGATTGGGGAAGAGCATTCCAGAGGATGGGGGAGGCTCTGGAGAAGTCCTGAAGGCGAGCATGGGATGAGGTGACAAGGGAGTTTGAGAGCAGGAGGTCTTGGGAGGAGCGAAGAGAACGATTAGGTTGGTATTTTGTGACTAGGTTAGAGATGTAGCTAGGGGCCAGGTTGTGGATGGCTTTGTAAGTTATAGTTAGTATCTTGAATTTAATTCGGTGACTGAGTGGCAGCCAATGGAGGGATTGGCAGAGGGGTGTAGCAGACGCTGAGCGGTTTGTGTGGTGGATGAGCCTGGCCGCAGCGTTCATGATGGACTGAAGTGGGGATAGCCTATTTAGAGGTAAACCAATGAGGAGGGAGTTGCAGTAGTCAAGGCGGGAGATGACCAGGGAGTGGATTAGAAGCTTTGTGGTGTCATTGGTTAGGAAGGGGCGTATCTTGGAGATGTTGCGAAGACAGAGGCGGCAAGCTTTGGATAGTGATAGAATGTGGGGTCGAAAGGTTAGTTCAGAGTCCAGGATTACACCTAGGACCTTGGCGTGGGGAGATGGGTTGATAGTTGAGCCGTTGATCTTGACAGGGAGATCAGGGGAAGTGGCACCTGAGGGAGGAAATATCATGAGCTCGGTTTTGGATAGGTTGAGTTTGAGAAAGTGATGTGACATCCAGGCTGATATGTCTGCTAATAAGTTGGTAATGCGTGAGGAGACAGATGGAGAGAGCTGGGGGGTGGAGAGATAGATTTGGGTGTCATCAGCGTAGAGATGATATTTAAAGCCGTGGGAGGCAATCAATTGACCCAGGGAGGTGGTGTAGATTGAGAAAAGGAGAGGTCCGAGAACAGAACCTTGGGGGACCCCGACGGAAAAAGGAAGAGGAGAAGAGGAAGTAGAGTTGTAAGTGACACTGAAGGAGCGGTGGGATAGGTAGGATGAGAACCAGTGAAGAGTACAGTCACGGAGACCAAAGGAGTGGAGTTTTTTGAGGAGGAGGGGGTGGTCCACTGTGTCAAAGGCAGCAGAGAGGTCCAGGAGAAGTAGTACAGAATAGTGTCCATTGGCTTTAGCCATTAGTAGGTCATTTGAGAGTTTAAGGAGAGCAGTTTCCGTGGAGTGTTGAGGGCGAAAACCGGACTGAAGGGGATCAAGAAGTTTATTCATGGTCAGATGGTCGCTTAATCGGTTGTAGACCAGTCTTTCAAGAAGTTTGGAGGAGAAGGAGAGTAAGGAGATGGGACGTAAGTTGTTGAGATTGGTGGGATCCAGTGAGGGCTTTTTTAGTATGGGGGTGACTAGCGCATGTTTTAGAGAGTTTGGGAAGATGCCACAAGAGAGGGAGAGGTTGAAAATGTGAGTTAGAGAGCGTAGAATCGAGTCAGAGGGTGAGCGTAGCATTTGCGAGGGAACAGGATCCAGGGGGCAAGTGGTTAGATGAGTGCTAGATAAAAGTTTAGCAACCTCAGTAGTAGTAGCAGGGTTGAATGAGGGAAGTAATGATTGTATCTGTGGACATGGAGTGTTGCATGGGGGAGGTTTTTGCGCATTGGCGATCTCCTCATGAATTGTATCAATCTTAGTTTTGAAGTGATTGGCAATCTCCTGGGCA
This sequence comes from Aquarana catesbeiana, assembly GCF_042186555.1. Classification (NCBI taxonomy): domain Eukaryota; kingdom Metazoa; phylum Chordata; class Amphibia; order Anura; family Ranidae; genus Aquarana; species Aquarana catesbeiana. Next base: position 352,238,363 of record NC_133324.1, on the reverse strand, counting down.
GTGAGTGAGTTGGTGGGTGGAGGCAGTGGAGGACAGAGTAGAGTGTTGAAGGTAGAGAAGAGTTGACGTGGACTGGATGAGGAGGTGTTGATGAGTGTGATAAAGTAGGTCTGTTTGGCAGTGTGAAGGCAGGAGTAGTATTTTAGGAGGGCAGATTTATATTGTGTGAAGTCTTCCTGGGTCTTAGTCTTATGCCACAGGCGCTCAAGAGCGCGGCAACGTTTTCTGAGACTTCTGGTGTCATCTGTTTGCCAGGGTTGTAGCAGTCGGGGCCTAATTCTGCGTGTAGTGAGGGGGGCCAGCTTGTCTAGGGAGGAAGACAGTGAGCTGTTGTAAACGAAAGTAGCTAGGTTGGGACAGGACAGGGGGGAGATTTTGTCATAGAGGTGATCAGTAGCAGAGTAGAGAAGAGAAGGGTTGAGGTGGCGAAGGTTTCTGCGTGTAACTGTTAGGCGGTTGGAGGGAGAAGAGGTGGAAGACAAGGAGAGAGCAAAACTAATAAGGTGGTGATCAGAGAGTGGGAGTGGATTGTTGGAAAGGTTGCACGGAGTGCACAGATAGGAGAAGGCAAGGTCAAGGGTGTTGCCATTGGAGTGGGTAGGAGCCTGTATCCATTGCTTCAGGTCAAGCGATGAGGTTAGACTGAGAAGTTTAGAAGTAATAGTAGTGTTAGTGTTGACAGGGATGTTGAAGTCCCCAAGAATAATTGTGGGGATTTCAGAAGAGAGAAAGTAGGGTAGCCAGGCAGAGAAGTCATCAAGAAAGGCTGATACCGGTCCAGGGGGCCGGTAGATGACAGCAATTCTTAGAGAAATGGGAGAGAAAAGACGAATGCAGTGTGCCTCAAAAGAGGAGAGTATCAGAGAGGGAGGTGGGTGAAGAACCTGATAGGTGCTGCATGGAGCTAGAAGGATTCCCACTCCACCTCCCTTCCGTCCACTTGGTCTGGGGGAGTGAGTCCAGAGAAGGCCCCCATGGGAGAGGGAAGCAGGAGAAATAGTATCCGATTCATGAAGCCAGGTTTCAGTAATGGCAAGTAGGTTAAAGGAATTTGTGATGAAGAGGTCGTGGAGGGCGGTGAGTTTGTTGCAGACAGAACGTGCATTCCACAGGGCACAGGAAAAGGGGGGGCTGGTATTGGAAAGCGGAATAGAGACCAAGTTCTGTGGGTTGCGGCTCCTGCCAGAGGGTGTAGGGGGATGGGAGCAATGGGCAATGACAGATGATGGTGGCCCAGGGTTTGGGGATATGTCACCAGAGATTAGGAGAAGCAGGAGGGTGAGGGAGGTAATGTGGGACTGTGATTTATGTGAAGGGGCATGTTTCAGAGTACTGGAGGTTTTATCAGTGTATGGATGTAGAATGAGCGAGAGTTGGTAAGAGCAGTAGTAGGGGGAAGACAGAAGGCAGGGTGATATGTATAAGCAGGCGGGTGGAGAGGGGGGGTGAAGGTAAGAGAGTTTGAGGAGAGAGGTCAGGAGTGTCAGAAGTAGTGGTAGAGAGTGCATGTTACAGAGTGGAAGGAGAGCTTAAGAGAGAGAGACAGGGTCACCTGTAGTCTGTTAGCTGCTTTCCAGTGCAGATTGCTGTAATTGTTTGCTTCGTGCAATCGCTGAAGTGCAGAGAATGAAGTGCATATCACTTGTAGAAAGAATCACTTAGAGATAGAAGCCATAAGGATAGAAGCCCCTGCAATGTGCACCCCCCAGCATGTTCCAGACTATTCCAAATGCAAGAGGCTAGTGTGAATGTACAGGCACACATTTTTTATTATTTGAATGTCGGATTATATGTACAATTAGTAGGGTTTAAAGTGCATGCAGGGTAGGATCCACTCTATATACAGTATTTTTTTTATATATACACTGTATTAGCTTTAATATTCATGTCTATTTTTGTAATTTCAATTTAATAAAATTAAAAATTGTTTTTACTTTCTATAGTCTAACTACTCGTGTGCCCCCAAAGTCCAATTTCACTAGTTCCCACATTTTGCATATATATCATAGGGACGTTGGCACACCACTTTTAATAGTACCTACAGTGTCACCCTGTTTTCAGGTACAGACCCAATTGGGATTTTTTTGCAACTTTGTACTGACACCCTCTGCAGATCACCAGGGCAGTGCGACCGGCATGGCATTCTAGTGTGAATGGGTCCTTTTTTTATTTTTTGTATTTATTTCTTTTTTTGGTAGCTTTAGATCTGTGAGTGTCCCAAGCCTATTTGAATCCACTTCCATACAGTGGGACCATGGAGAAAGAACGTAGCCATCTTCTAACAGGAAGTCAGCACAAAAAGGCTGAAAGCAATACAAGGTACCTAAGGGGTAACAAAATATACTTTTTATTTAGTGTCCCTTTATTCGTATGTACCCACCAGGGAGCTCCTAGACATGATTGGGTTAAAGTATGACTAAATATACAGCCATCAGTGAAGCTGAGTGTTATATTGCTTCAATACTAAGTAGTACATTGTATCAGTGATTGTAAGCTCTAACGAGCAGGGCCCTCTATTCCTCCTGTATTGAATTGTATTGTACTTGTACTGTCTGCCCTAATGTTGTAAAGCGCTGCGTAAACTGTTGGTGCTATATAAATCCTGTATAATAATAATAATCAGTGCTGAGTATTACTTTGTAGCAGTAAACAGTAAGCATAGCTGTGGAGGGTGTAGAAGTCATCATCCAGGCAGTGTGCAGGGGATGCAGCTTTGTATGGAACATCTGTATAGTCATCTCCCTCCAGTTCAGCCTCCTTCACTTCCTCCTCCCCCTACCTAGCTGATGTAACAATGGACTAGTCTTAAGTAGTGAACCTCTCCTTCCACATGTACACGTACTATCACGTAGACATCAAGTATGAGTATCACAACATTACCATGAAACTCATACACAGCATTTAGAGAAACAGAGTTCTATCTGAGTCACACAAGTCATTGATGTAAGACATACAGTAAGAGGCCTGTGTCCCCATCATTATATACTTCATTTCTACACAATTCATCCATACAGCTTTGCTGTAGCAGTCCAGGAATGTGTGTCCCCCCCCCCCACACACATTACAATGTGTAATGTGCAGGGGTCCACAGCTGAGGGGGGGAGGCAATGTGTAATGTGCAGGGGTCCACAGCTGGTGGGGATGTGTAATATGCAGGTATCCAAAGCTGGGGAGGGGCAATGTGTAATATGCAGGGGTCCAGAGCTGGGGGGGGGGGTGCAATGTGTAATATGCATGGGTCCAGAGCTGTAGGGGGGCTGTGTAATGTGCAGGGGGACAGAGCTGGGGGGCAATGTGTAATATGCAGGGGTCCAGAGCTGTAGGGGGCTGTGTAATGTGCAGGGGTCCAGAGCTGGGGTGAGGGGGGGTTGTGTAATATGCAGGGGTCCAGAGCTCAGGTGGGTAGCTGTGTAATGTGCAGGGGTCCAGAGATAGTGTGGGCGGGTCCAGAGCTGGGGTGGGGGAATATGTAATGTGCAGGGGTCCAGAGCTGGGGGGGGGGGGGGGGGCAGTGTGTAATGTGCAGAGATCCAGAGCTGGGGAGGGGCAATGTGTAATGTGCAGGGGTCCAGAGATAGTGTGGGCGGGGTCCAGAGCTGGGGTGGGGGGGGGAATGTGTAATGTGTAGGGGTCCAGAGCTGGGGGGGGGGCAGTGTGTAATGTGCAGGGATCCAGAGCTGGGGAGGGGCAATGTGTAATGTGCAGGGATCCAGAGCTGGGGTGGGGGGGTGTAATGTGCAGGGGTCCAGAGCTGGGGGGGGGGCAGTGTGTAATGTGCAGGGATCCAGAGCTGGGGAGGGGCAATGTGTAATGTGCAGGGATCCAGAGCTGGGGTGGGGGGGTGTAATGTGCAGGGGTCCAGAGCTGGGGGGGGGCAGTGTGTAATGTGCAGGGATCCAGACCTGGGGAGGGGCAATGTGTAATGTGCAGGGATCCAGAGCTGGGGTGGGGGGTGTAATGTGCAGGGGTCCAGAGCTGGGGGGGGGGGGGGCAATGTGTAATGTGCAGGGGTCCAGAGCTGGGGTGGGGGGCAATGTGTAATGTGCAGCGGCCCAGAGCTGGGGTGGGGGGGGGGGGGTGTAATATGCAGGGATCCAGATCTGGGGGGGGGGGGGATGTGTAATATGCAGCGGTCCAGAGCTCAGGTAGCTAGCTGTGTAATGTGCAGGGGTCCAGAGATAGTGTGGGGGGCTGTGTAATGTGCAGGGGTCCAGAGCTGGGGTGGGGGGCTGTGTAATATTCAGGGGTCCAGAGCTGGAGGGGGGCAATGTGTAATATGTAGGGCCCCAGAGCTGTAGGGGGGCTATGTAATGTGCAGGGGTCCAGAGCTGGGGTGGAGGGGGGCTGTGTAATATGCAGGGGTCCAGAGCTCAGGTAGCTAGCTGTGTAATATGCAGGGGTCCAGAGATAGTGTGGGGGGGGGGGGGCTGTGTAATGTGCAGGGGTCCAGAGATAGTGTGGGGGGCTGTGTAATGTGCGGGGGTCCAGACTTATGGGAAGGGGGGGGCTGTGTAGTGTAAAGGGGTCCAGAGCTGCGGGAGGCTGTGTAATGTAAAGGGGTCCAGAGGTGCAGTTGTGGAAAGGTAGTGACAAAGAGATATTGGGGGGTGCAGAGGGCACAGTGGGGTGTTTTTACATTTTAAAGTTGGGGGCGGGTGCCAGATATAGGATCCGCCCCGGGTTGCCAAATGCTCTAGGTACGCTCCTGCTATACAGACAAACATACCAGCAAGGCATAATTCCAAACACTTTCATCCAGCTGTATAATGCAAAGGTCACTTGAGTAAACTGCATCAAAAAGATACTATTTCATTTCTGCAGCCAAGAAAGTGATGTCTATTTTTTTAGCCCTCATGCACACTAGACATTTTTATGCTGCTCCTAGGGGCGTCTGGTGTTTTTTTTATCTCTGCTGCTAAAAGCCCCTGCACGCTAGCCTATGTGTCCATGCACACAATGGCAGGGGCGTTTAGAGGCAGAAAGAAAACCCCACTGCCAGCGCGTTCAGGAGCAGCGGTCTTTTGGTCGAAGAAACTCTTGGCGCCTGTAAACGTGCCTAAACACGCATTAGCGCTAGGTGCGTTTAGCGCTTAAAGTGATTGTAAAGGTTTTTTTTTAAATAACAAACATGATATACTTACCTGCTCGGTGCAAGGGTTTTGCACAGAGCAACCCCAATCATCCTCCTCTTGGGTGCCCCGGCGGCACTCCCGACCCCTGCTCTTCATCGGGTGCCCCCACGGAGAGCCACTTTCCATGGGGGCACCCGCGAGTCACGCTGCTGCGTACATTGATACAGACAGCAGGACTCTGCCTGCCCCCCGCTCTTGTGTCACTGGATTTGATTGACAGCAGCGGGAGCCAATGGCTCCCGCTGCTATCAATCTATCCATTGAGGGCATGTGCTTACAGGCGTCAAGCATTTTTACTGCCAAATCATTGCTGCCAGAAGGAAAGGCATCTAGAAGAGATAGCAAAACTTTCAGTGTGCATGAGGCCTTATACTGTAAGTAAGAGACCACAATGCAAAGTATGAAAATATAGGTACGTAAAATGTACTGTACAGTATACTAGCTGAAAATCTGCCCTACACATATCAAAGAGAAGAAAGGGTGCCACTCACCAACCCAGTGCATTAGTATGTAGATGAATGTGGCCCCAGTCAGCATCACTCCAGCTACTGAGATTAATGTGGAAGTAAAGCTTCAAAAATTGTACTCTTACCTGAGGCCGAGGGTCCTGAAGAAGCAGACGATTACGCAAAACGCGTTGACCCATACACACTGCTCTTAATCTCATCCCTTTGGAGCATTTGATGTAGTCGATTGTGGTCATGACCTCTGGAATGGCAAGCCATGTAATGATGGTTATTTTAAAATGATTTCAATTTTGTCAACATTTTTATTAATAAGGCCTCATGCACACGGGATGTTAAAATAACGTTATGAAAACGCCAGTAGCTTTGCAGTGATATTGTGAAGGAATGTGATGTAGATAATAATAATAGTAATCTGAAAATGTCTATTTTCTTATGTGCATACATATTTTTCTCCTTACTCATTATATAAGTATACAGATTTGCTCTGTTCCTATATTTTCTCAAAATGGCGTGTACCCCCTACCTCCCACACACAGAAGAACGCGGAACTGGAGATAAGAACAAAGAGAGCCAAACCTCGTTATGAAAATTATCCATCTTCTTTTCTATCTTGACCAATGAGATGTACCTATTAGACTGACATAGCAATGACGTATTTGTGTGTATAAAACATTAACACCGCCTTGAATAAATTAGAAGTGTAACAGTAACGAAACTGAGCGTGTCTCAGTGTGTTTACTTTTATATGCATGCATATCAACACTTTTCAAATTAGAGACAGCAGCAGATAACCTTGAGCTCGATTGGAGCTCTTAATCATTTCCTTAACAGATGGTGCCGAAACCCGGGATCTCAGGCTACGGTCGAAGTTATACCGCGACAAGCATTCGGGCGTTAACTGATTAATGAGAGTGGGGTTTGCGCAGCCCTAACAGTACCGGTGAGTTGATTGATATTCTTACCACTGTACGACTCTCTTATCTTTCGGTTGACGGCTGGATTCTGTCGGTATGCTGAGACTGTTTTAGAGGCAGGTATTTCCTCGCCTGAGGTTGTTTTAACGAACCTGCCGATGGGTTTCTGCTGACTGTATTTGTTCACTGTCTGCCATTCTTTGGGCTACGAAACTCAGCAGTCTAAAAGTGCTACATGCGTGAATGTATGGTCTCATCTCCAGACGAGCTGTCGGCCTCTGGGATGAGATAGTTTCCTTGTAGCAGTCGTTTATAGACGGGTGTACTCTAGGTTCAAGGAACCTTTGAGGGTTATCTCAGCTGCTGGCTTTGCAGTCTGAAAGCGTTACAGAGGACTCACCCCAAGAAGAGTTGTCGGCCTCTTGGTGTAGAGCTGTAGAAAAAACGTCTATAAACGGGTTTATTTTTTGCAGGGTGGTCTGCCCTTACGGTTATCTTAGCCTGCTGAGGCTTTACGGTTCAGAGAGTGGCAGGTGTAATGTCCTGTCCTGAGTGTATCTGTGGTCTATTGTTTGCTATACATGAGAGGGGGTGGGGACTGGTGAAAGTCAGAGAAGGAGGCTACCCGAAGGATCTGTTGGGTCGCGGGCCGTAGCTCCTCACTACCCCTGATGTGTTTGTTCTTGTTCTGAGATTAACTGTACATTAGTCTTATGTGCCCACACCGAAGGAATTTGCTGATAAGAACGCTGAGAAAAATATTAACTCCTTGGTTGTATGTATTCCCCTCTCAAGCCGTTAGCCGAGAAACAGAAAGTGATATTGTAATGAAAGTGATATTGTAAAGAAGGAGAGAAGAAGATGTTGAAATAGTTAACAAAGTTGAAAGAAGTGACGAAAGTTATGTTGCAGAAGAAACAGGGAGAAAAATCCTGTGTGATAAAGAAAATTGGATAAAGGAAGTTAAGAAAGATGGCGATTGTATTATGTATGTATAGCTGATGATATGTTGGAACTTTAAACAAAGGAGGGGAGGGACAGCACTGCCCTCCGTCTAACAACCACTCCTTTCTCACCACCCAAGCACAACCCACTGTGACAACTCAGCCCGGCGGCCATCTTAGTGCACCCATGCCTTCACTTTCTACCCAGTCCAGTGCACTTCCTGCCGGCGGCCATCTTGGTACACCCAGTAAGCTTAAACAGCCTGTACCCAGCCCTCCCTGTTTTAGACCAAGATGGTTCATACCACACACCTGTCTTCCCCAATACGGGAGCATCACATTCCCAGGCTGGATATGTTAATGATGAAGAAGCATCTGAGTGGGAAGCCCGACAGCAGGCAGCAAGGCCACCCACTGATTTAACCCCCAATCCGGCTCCAGACTCTCAGTTCCGAGAGGATCTCAAACACATGCTGGCAACCGTAAAGAACAGTGCCTCTTGTCAGCCCCCGCCCCAACAACAGTCTCGGTTACCAGAAGGGGCACCAGTGATGTATGTCGCTTTTACTCTATCACAAGCAGCGGCCTTAGTGACAAGTCTGCCTGACCCAGAGAAGCAGCCAATTCCCTTCTACCACAGGATAGTGCAAATACAAGAAACTTACTCAGCTGCCTGGAGAGACTTGATCAGCCTATGCCAAATCAAAGCAGGATATGTCTTTTGGCCAGTCATGCAGATGGCCTTCAATGATGCCTGCCTGACAAGTGCCACTTCCTACACCTCAGGCGTGGAGTTCTGTGCACAACTCCACGACTGGGCAAAGGAGAAGTTGACGGATCAGAAGACCACAATCCAAGATATTACCCAAGATAAAGGGTAGTGTGTGAAGAAGTATCATGCTAGACTCATAAAGACACACACACACATGTTATCAACTGCTTTTGTTTCAGGGCTCAGAGAGGATATCAGAAAAGGCCTGATGGTGGCCCGCCCTGAATACCATTCAATGAAAATGTCTGATTTATTGTTGGTGGCCAGAGGTATAGAAAATCAAAAAGGTAAAAAACCAACGCCCCTCATGGTAACCCATGACGAAGATCCCACCTACACTAGTCCACCACCACTGCCCAATACCAGGGAAAGGATCACCTGTTACAACTGTGGGAAACGGGGTCACTTCAAAAAAGAATGCAGAGCCCCAAGATGTCCCAGACGAAAAACCTACCACTTTCCTCATTGACAGGGGTGCAGCCAAAAGTGTGTTGAGAGCGGTGAACCTGCCTAATAATTCTTTCCTTTCCACTTCCTGATTTGCTTGCCAGATTTGTGGTGTCCTCTACATGTCCCTTGAATCTACTAGGAGCTGATGTGTTGTCCAGACTACAGGCCTCAATCAGGACACGCCTGAAGGGGGGTGAAGTTACATACTCCCCTATGTTTAGAAGACTCATCTGCTTTGTGTTCTCTGCCTCTCCTGATGACACTTAATGAAGAAAAAAACTTCAAGTTCAATACTGCAGGAAGTACTTGACAGAATCCCTGCGTGCCTATGGTCCACAGGACCGGGAGACAACGGTAACTTAAAGGTGCCACCAGTTTCAGTCAAGCTAAAAGAGGGCGCTTCATTGCCCCGGAAACCACAATAACCCCAAGAAGAGAATCCTAAAAAGAGAACCAGGTACCTACTGTGGATGCCTTTGACTGCAAAATACCTCACAGAGGTGGACCTTACAAACGTTTTCTTCAGTGTCCACCCTCACCCCTTCTGCTGGTACCTTTTCGCATTCATCCACGGAAAGAAACGGCAACATACCTAAACAGTTGTGCCACAAGGGGCACAGAACTTTCCAAGCCAGTTTGCAAAAGCTATGGCTATCATCCTTGACACATGACAAAAGGAACACCCGGAAGTGATTCTCTTCCAACATGTTGATGACCTTCTCTTTTGTGCAGCTGACTTACCCCCTCTTGAAGTCACCTCAGAAAGCCTGTTGTGCTATCTTGCCAACCAGGGCTGCAGAGCCTCAAAGCCCAAATTGCAGTGGTGCTCAACACCTGTCATTTTCCTTGGACTAATTTCCTAGTGCAGAGCATGGATTCCAGAAGCCTTCCTACTGATGCTCTGCAAACAGACCCTTCCAGATGTCTCCTGAAGAAATATCTAAAGTTTGAAACCCTCGAGTGCGCCACCCCCGGCGCTAGGGCTCCCAGCCTACGACAAAACGCTCAAGCTCTTTGTATCCGAACGTCTGGGACATGCTGCAGGTGTACTCACCCAATCACACGGCATCAGCCTACGCCCCATAGGATATTATTCCTGTCGGCTGGATGCGGTAGCAAGAGGAGGCCTATTGTGTCTGCGAGCTGGATTTGCTACACAAGACTTGCTTGACAAAACTGTGAACTTGGTCCTCGGACACTGCCTCGTTCTGCTTGTTCCCCATGACGTTGTTGCCATATTCAACCAAGATCCAGCCGAAACACTTGTCCACTACCAGACACTTGAGACTCCTGTGTTCCCTCCTACTGGACAGCATTACTCTATTAAGTTGTCAAACACTGAACCCTACCACCCTTCTTCCACTTCTCGAGGGGGGAAAGGAGGAGGAGGAGTAGAGTCTTGACTTGTTACCCCCGTGACCGCACAGGACACGCGGTCACCACTGAAAACACTGTTCTACAAGCTGAAGCCTTAACACCGGTGATGTCTACACAGGAGGCAGAGCTATAAGCACTTACTACAGCACGTAAATGGGCAGAGGGAAAAAGAGCCAACATTCATGGACTCAAGATATGCTTTCAGCATTGCCCATGATTATGGTGTTATCTAGGACAGAGGATTCCTGATGGCTGCAGGAACACCTGTGAAAACTTGATTGATGCCTTGCTTCTCCCAACCCAAGTGACTATTCTGAGTAAAAGCACACGACAAAATGAACTCAAAAGAAGCTTAAGGCAATCATCGAGCCAATACAGCTGCCAAACAGACAGCTGGTGGTCCGCGGGAAGTGGACAGCAGGGTGGTAGAAGAAGATCACCCCGTGCTTACCTTACAGACTTTCCCAGTGGACAGAGTTTATCTAAAAGAACTACAGGAAACAGCAAGTCCGGATAAGAAGGAAAGCTGGAAACGGAGAGGAACAACTCTCAGAAATGGACTATTCGAGTGCAACAAGAAGCCTTGTCTACCCAGGAGTATGTACCCAGCCGTGGTGCAATGGGCACATGGAGCTGCCCACTTGACAAAGACTTTTATGAACTCTCTTATCAACAAGTGTTGCACCAAGAGTTACTCCACTGACCGACAGCTTCTGCAGATCATGCATTATCTGCACCAAATGTAACCCAGAATGCACAGAAGAAGCACCTGGCAAAAGCCCTATACCCCATTCCAGAGGATGCAAATTGATCATTCTCAAGTGCCAAGAAGTGGCAGATTCGAATACGCCCTAGTGGAAGTGGTCATGACTGCCAGGACCACAGCTAAGAAATTACTGAGTGAGATAGTATGTAGATTTGGGGTCCCAGAGGTGATATTGAGAGATCAGGGACCAGCCCTAACAACAACCCTTACTAAAGAGATTTGGGCAGCACTGGGGGTTCAGTTGGCACTACACATCCCATACCACCCTCAAAGTAGCGGGAAGGTAGAAAGGATGAATGGGACACTAAAAACAGGATGTTAAAGATGGCCCAATAGACTAACATCAGTTGGCCCATTGCCCTGTTCAGTGTCAGACACACCCCCAGGGGAAACATGCCCTATCCCCTTATGAAATTTTGTTTGGTTCAGCTCCCAGACTTGGTTGTTACTTTCCACAACAGTTACAGTTACAGTCTGATGTGTTGACTAATTATGTAACCACATTATCACGAGAATTAACCTGAATGCATGTCCAGGTGTTTTCTTCCATTCCAGATCCTGAATTAGATGCAGGACCACACCAACTACTGTCTGGAGATCCTTGAGCCAAGTTATGATGGTCCATTCCAAGTTTTGGTGACCACAGCCCCCTCAGTCAAGTTGGCCAGGAAGAACACCTGAATGCACGCTTATCACTACAGGAGAGCGTGTTTTCGGGTGCTGCATATCCTTTTTCTGTTTGATCTAGGGGGGAGGGGCCCAGGAGGTGGCCATCACAAAAATGATAACATAATTACGTTTTGGTGTAACTCTTCAGGTACACATGTGACCACCTTTACCTTAGATTACTGTGACATAGTACCTTGTCCGTTTGACCCTTCATGGTGATGCCATTGGTACAGTGATATCCCTGACGGTAAGGACATATATGTATGCCACACAGACAGTTACTGGGGACAGAGTTGTGGTTTCTGTGGGGGCCAGTGGGTTGGAACACAGGGCCAGAATGGGCGACCACAGAGTGCATTAGACAAAAAAGATGAAAATAGAAGGCCCCCATATCCTAACCAAAGATATCCCTGATACATACACTGACCCAGCACACAGTCAGAGGAGGAAGCGAGCAGCTCTCTCCGGAAGCTTTGATCCTCATGTATACATACATGTCATAGGGGTTACAAGGGGGGTCCCTGATGAGTTTAAAGGCAGGGATCAGGTAAAAGCTGGTTTTGAGTCTTTGATCCCCATAACAACTGTCAGCAAGAATGTAGATTGAATTAACTACATGTCATGGTTATGCAATAGAGTTTGTCGATCAGCTTACCTGTCTCCATGTGTTCATCTCTAGAGACCAGCTGACCCTCACCTGACTGCTTTTGTAACCTCCCCTCTAAGCATGGCCCCACCCCAGGCCCTATCAGGGAACCCTATATTAACCTGTGCACTGCAAGCCAGCAGTGCTGATCAACCACTGTGTGTTAGCCTATGTGTGTACTTGCTATGTTTCCTACATCTGATTTCTGTTACCGACTTTGGCCTGTTCCCGGCCATCCCTGTTTGCCTGTGACCCTGATGTTCCAGCCAGCTCCCTCCTTCCTCTGCTCCTGTAGTCTACCGTGAGCGTGAGCTGTGAGACCCTGGTGGCCGCGACCTGGAGCCAGACTGCAGCGCAGTCCATCCTCACCACTAGAGGCTCTGGTGAACACCTGCTGGCTCTTAGACTCCGCGCCCTGGGGAATCTATGCTCTAGCTCCCAGTGGGATCTGTGTCAGTGATCCAGTAGACCTGCTTCCTGAACCTCCCAAGGTACAATCCGCAGCAGTCACCCGTAGGGTCCACTACCTTGCAGTGCACTCCTGATCCCAACGGTGTGCATCTGTCACCCAGCCTCTAGGTGACCTGACACTATACATATTATAACCAACAGAGATTTGTAAATTACTCTAAAGATGCCCTCCAGGGAATTTCTGATCAGTTAGCCCCCACTTCCTACATGACATTCCAGGACCGGATGGCCTTAGACATGGTGTTATCTGGGAAAGGAGGTGTTTTGTAAAATCATAGGAAAAAACGGGAACCTGTTGTACATACATTCCTGATAATATTGGCCCAAATGGTAAGGTTACTTTAGCTATAAAGAAATTAGAAGATCTGTCACTAGAGTTGAAGAAGAACTCAGGTATCACAGACCCATGGGATCAATATTTTAGCTGGATGAGTGGGTGGCAGAAGGTGTTCGCCCAGATACGGGTAACGGTATTAATAATCCTGGTCCTTTTAGCCCTGATTATATGCTGTATTCTACCTTTTGTAAAAAAGTTAATGAGCAAGGCTGTAGACAATAGCACACCTACATTTCTCCACCAAGAAGAAGAGGACCTCCTTATGATGGAAGATGACAAACCCTTCACTCCTCTACAGTCACTCCCTGTCCATAATCTCACAATCCTATAGAGTTATAGGGATAGATAGCGCCTGACTGCACCTCTCCAGCTGTATCGAGGAGGGAAGTGAACAGTTGCTGCCCAATTCTATATACAGCCTAAAAGAGTTGCTGACAGTGTTGCCAACCCCCTGAAGTGAAATTTACTGGCAGGATGACAAAATTTACAAACGGCACCACTTTTTTACTGGCAAAAATCATGAAAATTACTGGCAGATCTGCATTTTTTACTGGCGCTGCAAAAAAGTACCTAAAGTTACTATTTTCAGTGCTAAACAGTACAAGGATACATATTTGAACTATAAACATATAGCTAGTGCTATTAGCAATGTGTTTAAGCTAAACAAAAGTTAAAAAACATATTTCTCCATTGACATGAAGGTCAGGTTACTATAACCCAGCTAGCACTAGGTTCCCTCCTTACATCAGAGTCTGCAGGGATCCCCCTTACAGTGAAAGGGAACTCTTATGTAAAGGGGAACGCTGCAGATCATGATCTAAGGGGGAACTCAGATGTAGAGGGGAGGCTCTGGTGACCAGAGACCACCTTATATCAGATTCCACTGTGTTCACTTTACATCAGAGTTCCCAATTACATCAGGGTCTGCAGATTGAGTTCCCCTTTGCACTGTAAGGGGCAATCCTGCAGACTTTGATGTAAAGGGGAATGCCAGGAACTCTGCTGTGGTGGGCACTCTGGTGACCAGAGGCCACCTTCCGCAGAGTGAATACACTAAGGTAAGGGGAGTTACTAATTTAGGGGGAAACCTTTATATCAGTGCCCCTTACATTATTGTATTCACTCCCCCTTACATCAGCAACCCCCCTAGACTGGCCTGGCGGTGCTGTCACTGACCTCCTCTCAGGTGCATCGTGCAGGGCTCAGTCAGATGGCTCCAGCTTGGTGGTTCTGGTTTTCCTATGGTCTCCTCTCCACAGTCCACACACGTCTGCCTTCTCCCGTGACCCCATGATCCCGGCGGCGCTCCCACTCTTGACTCCTTTCCCGACTCCCCCTCAGAGACTGCAGACATGATGTAGGAATAAGTCAGAGGCTGCGGACAGGAGATGGTCAGAGGCTGCGGGCAGGAGATGGTCAGAGGCTGTGGGCACAGGAGATGGTCAGAGGCTGTGGGCACAGGAGATGGTCAGAGGCTGTGGGCACAGGAGATGGTCAGAGGCTGCGGGCACAGGAGATGGTCAGAGGCTGCGGGCACAGGAGATGGTCAGAGACTGCGGGCACAGGAGATGGTCAGAGACTGCGGGCACAGGAGATGGTCAGAGACTGCGGGCACAGGAGATGGTCAGAGGCTGCGGGCACAGGAGATGGTCAGAGGCTGCGGGCACAGGAGATGGTCAGAGGCTGCGGGCACAGGAGATGGTCAGAGACTGCGGGCACAGGAGATGGTCAGAGGCTGCGGGCACAGGAGATGGTCAGAGGCTGCGGGCACAGGAGATGGTCAGAGACTGCGGGCACAGGAGATGGTCAGAGACTGCGGGCACAGGAGATGGTCAGAGACTGCGGGCACAGGAGATGGTCAGAGACTGCGGGCACAGGAGATGGTCAGAGGCTGCGGGCACAGGAGATGGTCAGAGGCTGCGGGCACAGGAGATGGTCAGAGGCTGCGGGCACAGGAGATGGTCAGAGCAAAGGCTGTGGGCACAGGAGATGGTCAGAGCAGAGGCTGTGGGCACAGGAGATGGTCAGAGCAGAGGCTGTGGGCACAGGAGATGGTCAGAGCAGAGGCTGTGGGCACAGGAGATGGTCAGAGCAGAGGCTGTGGGCACAGGAGATGGTCAGAGCAGAGGCTGTGGGCACAGGAGATGGTCAGAGCAGAGGCTGTGGGCACAGGAGATGGTCAGAGCAGAGGCTGTGGGCACAGGAGATGGTCAGAGCAGAGGCTGTGGGCACAGGAGATGGTCAGAGCAGAGGCTGTGGGCACAGGAGATGGTCAGAGGCTGCGAGCACAGGAGATGGTCAGAGGCTGTGGGCACAGGAGATGGTCAGAGCAGAGGCTGTGGGCACAGGAGATCATGGTCAGAGCAGAGGCTGCGAGCACAGGAGATGGTCAGAGGCTTTTACTTCTGTCACTCACTCACTCACTGACGTCCTGCCGTGGCCGGGCCCGGTAACATGGCTCCTCCTGCTCCCCCCCGCTGAACCGCCGAGAACTGAAGAACGAGCGGCGGCCGGCGGCTTCTGTTCAAAAATGGCGCCAGGCGGCGTCATTACATTACTGCGCATGCGCCGGCCTGCCGAGCTCGTACGATATTTCCCGAGTCCTGCAGGCTTCGGAACGGCGCATGCGCAGTTGCATGGCCGGCCCGCAGCCATATTTTTTACGGGCACCGGCTGCCCGTAACGGGCATTCACGGGCGCCCCGAAAATGGGGTGCTTTTTACGGGCTGCCCGTAAATTAACGGGCGGTTGGCAACACTGGTTGCTGAGGAGAAGGGCCAGGCTAAAAAGTAGGACCTTTAGTATTAGGGACAGAAAAGAGAAAATAGTCATTTTAGGGGGGATTGTGAAGGAATGTGATGTAGATAATAATAATAGTAATCTGAAAATGTCTATTTTCTTATGTGCATACATATTTTTCTCCTTACTCATTATATAAGTATACAGATTTGCTCTGTTCCTATATTTTCTCAAAATGGCGTGTACCCCCTACCTCCCACACACAGAAGAACGCGGAACTGGAGATAAGAACAAAGAGAGCCAAACCTCGTTATGAAAATTATCCATCTTCTTTTCTATCTTGACCAATGAGATGTACCTATTAGACTGACATAGCAATGACGTATTTGTGTGTATAAAACATTAACACCGCCTTGAATAAATTAGAAGTGTAACAGTAACGAAACTGAGCATGTCTCAGTGTGTTTACTTTTATATGCATGCATATCAACACTTTTCAAATTAGAGACAGCAGCAGATAACCTTGAGCTCGATTGGAGCTCTTAATCATTTCCTTAACAATATTTTTAAACTTTTTTCAGCTTTTTTCAACGTTTTTGCAATAGCGTTTTTTAGCGTTTATTAACGTTTTTTAACGCTAGCTTTTTTTTTTTCAAAATTTTTATTTTTTTTTCAATGGATCAAAAAACGTTAAACGAAGTTTTTGTGCGTTGATCAGCGTTAGAGCGTTTTTACAGCTGAAAAACGTCTCTCAGAACCCACTGGTCCTGGGTTTTTTTACAGCTTAAAAACGCCTATGCCATTTGCAGCTCAAAAACGCCTAGGTGGGCATGAAGCCATAGACTAACCTAGACAGGCGTTTTTTAGCTGCAAAAAACACTCAAAAAAGCGGCTGTAAAAACGTCCGTGTGCATGAGGCCTAAAGATATAGATTCTATTTTAATCTTTGGTCACCGTCTGAGGCATATTCAAAGTCCCACCAGTATACCAGTTTGTTGTTTCTGGGATGATGCCTCGGCTGGTGTGATATTGTACACAACACCTTTCTCCCATATATGTGTTTTTTGTCAATTTGCAATATTTGCTGTAATTGCAAATATTATTAGTCAACTGAATGTAAGGTGTTTATTGACATGGGTAGATTTCTATGAGTAGTTTGTGACCTCAGCTGATGTCCCCTGGCTGACCAAGATTTACATAAATATTGGCTGATCATTGTTTTTCTTCCTAGATAAGGCCTGCACTTTGGTCAATATAGGCATCCTCAGTGGCCTAGCTTCACTCAGCCCTGACGTATATTGTTGTTACAGGCAGCTGTCAGGGAGAAATGCTGTCTGCTACAGAGGAGACTGCAGCGCTAAAGACCCAGGGCACCCCACAGGAGATACGGGGCAGGTGCCCCTGGTGCCCGGCATTAGCACGCCCCTGCCAGGTGAATTTGTGGTGACTTGTTCTAGCACCAGACTCCGGGACTTAGCCCGGGGATTAGTCGAGAATTTGATGAAATCTCAGAATGGTCCTGTGGAATCCGGGACACTTGGATGGTATGATTTTGCACCCCTAAAGCCGGCCATAGACAGTTTGAATCTCAGCTGGTTCAGCAAGGATCAGCCGAGATTGGAACGATGTATGGGGAAGATGATTTTACCCAAGTTGATTGATCGATCAACTTGAGAACAACCAGCATGTCAGGTTTTGCATGCGATTATTGTCAGCGGATAAAGTCTCTAGCAATAATCAATGTGTGTTTTCCTGGCTGGGACGCTCCCCCCCTACCAGGAGAACACAATAGCTCCACGGTAGGGATTCCTCCAATTAGCACAGTAAGTGTTGATGGGGAAAATCAAGTGACTTTCTTTCCTGCAACCTGCGGTTGCAAGAAAGAAAATTGCTCCATCTATGGCCAGCATAATAATTTTGCAATCAGGGAAACCGCTCCAGTGGCTCCATGCTACGTCACTATTTGTACTGAGTATTACTAGCCATACACGCATACATTTCTTTCGTTCGGTTTGCAGACTCAACAAAAGAATTCAAGCAGTGTGTATGGCGGAATCTCCTCTGCCGGCAATTGTATTCAGATGTCCACACAACTCACAACTGTCTGAATACCCGAACAATGACTGCGTCTGAATGAGTGCACTGGCAATTTTTCATCCGCCTCTTTCGATTTCTCAGTCGAAGTTTGTTAAGTCGGGTGGTGCCGACATGGACACTCACGGTTGGAATGTTGAGCAGATTCAGCAGACATCAGCCAAAATTTGAGTCATGTATGGCCAGCTTTAGGCTAAAAGTCATGCATCCAGGAACTTCACCCTTCTGTATTAATGTTCTATGTCTCTTCTTACGTTTTGTAGTGAATGAAGCCACTCACCCACAGAGCTGTAATCTGCTGCTATATGCTGAGTCCCACACCTGATGGGAATCTTCCTCTCTGACATCATCAGGAGCTGGCTGTCTCTTCCTGCGGACCTTCACCTTCGGTCATTTTTTCAACTTTCCATCTATTAAACCTTCTGCCCTTGTTGTTTTATCTTTGGATCGTAAAACATTTTTTTCTGCCAGTAAATCCCTTATACAACCCACTTCCTGTTTCTTGTTTGGTAAAAAGCCTAGGCTTATGACATCAAGCACAGCTCTCTCTCTCACTCTCCTGAGAGTTTGCCAGGAAGGGAGGGGGAATGAGTCATAAGAGGGCCAATGAGAGCTGCAGAGCTGGAGGTGTGCCTCTGTGTGTAAATCCAGAAAAAGAACAGGCAGCAGCTTCAGCTGCCCACAGTTAAAATTGATGCAGTGAGACTTAGTGGAAGGAGATTTCTGCAGCATATTTGGCAAGTACAGAATCCCATTATATATAAAATAATATACAAAGTGGTTGGAGAGAAACTTCAGAATGGCAAAGATGGTTTTTATTACAAATTATGTGAGCAGACTGCAGTTCCTCTTTAAGGCCAGAACCCTGATGAGGTGTCTCCAGGTCTGTCCTCCTCCAGATGTTCCAGTGTAGAAGCTGATGCCTCTTGGAATATGTGACATTCACCTCTGGGTGCCACCATCTTGTCATACAATACAGAAAATTCAAAATTAGGTTGTCAATAACATGCCACAGGTAAAAGACTTATTTGCCCTTCCTCTTACATCTTGTTTCATTGCTCTCTGCAACAGCCTAGCACCATAATGCATGGTAACAGGTGCACCATTCAGTTTGAATGGCACTCCAATGCATGGTGCTATGAAATCAGCCATTCATTTCCAAACTTCCATGAAAGAAGAAGTGGTGGAAAGGACAGGCATAGTTGGCGCTCTTGACAAATGCCTATGAGAGATCCAGCGGCTGTATTAACCCACTGCAGCACCTGAAGATTACAGTTGCAAGGGTATAGAGGGGCAGAGGATGGTAGATTTCAACCAGGACAGCCAGCACCAGCACAAGGGATACCTTATTGAATGTAAGTGCAGTTCCTTGTGAGGATTTAAAAAAAAAACAAACAAAAAAAAAAAAACTTTTTAACATAAAGTTTATTTAAGATACTCAGAAAAAATGTACCGTACATGACCGAGTTACAGATTTTCAAAAACAGAAACCAAACAGAAAAATAGGTTCACATATTTGATATTTAAGCAGTTATCCATTCACAGCATATGTATCAGTTACATGGCACAAATCCTACTTCGCAGGTGAAAGGAGATACTTGGCAGTAATGTTAAATCAGAGGGTAGGATACAGAAAAAAGAAAGAAGGAGAATCACCTGGGGGGGGGGGTCCCCCCTCATTTACATACCCCAGTCACTCTCTGGTCAAATGTTTTGCCTTTACCCAGACTGCCCAAATCTTTTCAAACTTTTTGGGACAGTTCCTGCCCAGATATGTTAACCTATATAATGGCAATGCCGCGTTTACTAAAGATTGCCATAATTGTTTAGTAGGTGAAGCAGGCTGGTTCCATTGAAATAGTATCGCTTTCCTGGCGTAGAATGTGGTGTACAAAATAAATAGCTTTTTCCCCCAGGGGACTTCCAAAAAGTCACAAATACCCAGCAGGCGAGGAATCGGGCTATAGGGGACTGTTAGCTTCCCCACCATGTTGATGTCAGTTAGGACATCCCTCCAGAAAGCGACCACCCCTGGGCACGACCAAACCATATGAAAAAAATCCGCCCCATCTGCCCCACACCTGGGACAATTTGCCGTACAGTCAGGATAAATTTTCATTAGGCGTGCCGGGGAATAGTATGCCCGGTGAACAAATTTTAATTGTATAAATCTGTCCCTTGCCGAGACCACCAGAGGCAAGTATTGCTGGATGCCCTCCTCCCAATCATCATTCGCTAACTCCGGGATATCATTTTTCCAGAGGTCAAATAGCTTAGATATTCTAGATGTGTCAAGAGTGGCCAGAATATTATATAAAGTAGATAATGTCTTTACAGCATCAGGGGACCTAAGCTCAACTTCCATCACCGACATGTCCAGGGCTACTCGAGAGGGGAATTGAGAGTGGAAGGCATGTCTTAATTGGAGATACCTAAAGAACATATGATTCGGTAGGCCACGTTCTCTCTTGAGAATGTCAAAAGAGAGCAATTGTCCTTGAGAGATTATGTCCCCTAATGCTACTATCCTATATCTGGCCCAGGCCACCGGATCAGGGATGGTACGAAAGTGGGGGAGACGAGGATTTCCCCACAGGGGGGATGTCGGAGACCACACATCTGGTCCAACCAACTGTTTGTTAACGGCATCCCATACTCTAAGCGTTGTCTTCATAGGAAGGGTTATCTTTGGATTAGATCTGAGACCCCTGTGAATCAGATTTCTTAGTTCCGTATAGGAACCCAGGATTGCCGCCTCTAAGGAAGAAGCGGGGTTAGCTGGATCCTCCGAAAGCCACCATTTGACAGTCACCAGGACCGCAGCCCAGAAAAATAAATAAACTTAGGCTGGCCATACAAAGTTCGAATCTTGGCCAGTTCAGCAGGAAGCGGCCAAGATTCAAACCAATAATGTGCAGGCTGAATGTACCCAAGTTGATCAATCGATCAGCTTGGGTTCAACCAGCCTACCGGATTCACTTGCAACTATTGCAAGCAGCTGCTATAGCTGCTAACGATAATCACTGTCTTCTCCTGGCGGGGACGGCTTCCCCTGCCCTTCTCCGCCCCCCCTGGCCGGGAGAAGACAATAGCCCAGCAGGAGGGATTCCTGCATCGGCGCTGTCTGTATTGTTGGGGGAATCAAGCAAATTTCTTTCCTGTATCCCGTGGTTGCATGAAATACATTTTTTCAGTATATGCCAGACAGTTTGAATTCAGTTCAGCATATACTGACCGGATTTCGATCCATCTATGGGCAGGCTGGTTGTACTAAGGTCGATGTATTGATCAACTTCAGTACAACCAGATTGTGGGGTTTGTTTTCTTTCCTACGATCACTGTCCCCAACTATAGCCAAAAGCAGTGATCGTTGTATTCAAATGCCAGGGATGGAGAAACCACCCGCTGTCAGAGCACAATAGCGCAGTAGGAGGGATTCCCCCATCAACACTAACTGTGATAATGGGAGAATCAAGCAATTTTCTTTCCTTCAAACCCATGGTTGAAGGAAAGATGACTGCATGATGTTTGGCCAGCCTAAAGCCTCGTACACACGATCGGATTTTCGGCAGGGAATTGTGTTGGCCTAAAATCCGACCATTAGTATGCTCCATCAGACAATTGTTGTCCAACTTTCGGCCAACAAATGTTGGATGGCAGGCTAGTAAATTTTCGTATTGTGTGTACACAAGTCCGGCACACAAAAGTCCAAAGTACAAACACGCATGCTCAGAATCAATGCTCACCAAACATGACATTAGCAGAAGGAGCCCAAAGGGTGGCGCTCAAGAGCTGGAATTCCACGTAGTACGTCACTATGTTCGTGTTTGTTTTTCCCGACAATTGTGTGCCGTCAGTATGCAAGACAAGTTCCTGGCACAGGACAAAAGTCTGACACTCTGTTGGCCAACAATCTGATCGTGTGTACGAGGCTTTAGGCTTTAGGATGCATTCACATTGACTTGCATGAATGAATATTAGCACGGTTATGCATGACATGAATGGGGTGCTAGCTGTTTGTTCAGGCTACGCTTTATTTACCAATTTGCATCTAGATATTCCTTAACCACTTTAGCCCCAGACCATTTGGCTGCCCAAAGACCAGAGCCCTTTTTGCGAATCGGCATTGTGTCACTTTAACTGACAATTGCGCGGTCGTGCGACGTGGCTCCCAAACAAAATTTACATCCTTTTTTCCCCACAAATAGAGCTTTCTTTTGGTGGTATTTGATCGCCTCTGCATTTTTTATTTTTTGCGCTATAAACAAAAAAATTGCGACAATTTTGAAAAAAACGCATTATTACTTTTTGCTATAATAAATATTCCCAAAAAATATATAAAAAAACATTTGTTTTCCTCAGTTTAGGCCGATACGTATTCTTCTATATATTTTTGGTAAAAAAAATCGCAATAAGCGTTTATTGATTGGTTTGTGCAAAAGTTATAGCGTCTACAAAATAGGGGATAGTTTTATGGCATTTTTATTAATATATTTTTACTAGTAATGGCGGCGATGAGCGATTTTTATCGTGACTGCGACATTATGGCAGACAGATCCGACACTTTTGGCGCTATTTTGGGACCATTCACATTTATACAGCGATCAGTGCAATTAAAAATGCATTGATTACTGTGTAACTGTGACTGGCAGTGAAGGGGCTAACCACTAGGGGGGAGTGAAGGGGTTAAGTGTGTCCTAGGGAGTGATTCTAACTGGGGGGGGGGGGGGGCTGTGTGTGTGACCGCTCCCGATTAAAGGGAGCTGTGATCAGTGTCAGTGTCACTAGGCAGAACGGGGAAATGCTTGTTTACATCAGCATTTCCCCGTTCTTCCCGATTGCGGGTATCCTCGCGGACATCGAGTCCGCGGGTCCCGTGATCACACTCGCGGAGCTCGCGGCGGGCGGGCGTGCGTGCGCACAAACTGCTTCTTAAAGGGCAACGTACAGGTACATTAATATGCCTGTACGTGCCCTTCTGCCGACGTATAATAGTGTGAGCTGGTCGGCAAGCGGTAAAAGTGTTTCAAAAGACCCTTTCTCATGGATAACAAAATGTAAGCTACACTTACAGTACAGTACTTATTAGTACCAAAGTTCAGTCATATTTTTACAGAATGACATAGCTTTGGCCCCCAATATACAGAGCACGGCCCCTTGCAGAATCATACAGTACAGACCACTGTTTCCCTTGAGTCTGACATGCCTGCTCTATCCTGGAGAATCAATGTACTAACCAGGAGGACACATAATTTGAACTGAGATCATTATGCTGCAAAACGTCCTAGTAATCACATGGGCCTCTCTAGTTAAAGTTAGACTTTTACATAAATGATTTATGATGCAGATACACTCCAGACATTCCCACTGAATACAAACTGTACAAATCAGCATGAAATTCCTGTAAAAAATGTACTAAATGAGCATGAAAAGGCACATCAGCTGCATGAAATGAACATGAAAACCGCATGAAGATCAGTGATACCCTCATCATGTAGCTCGGAAAGCACGTCAGGCATTATGACAACCACGTGGATACCTTATCGAATCTTAGCTTTAAAAGCATTTATTTATTATCAGGCCCAATTAAATAAAAAAATAAAAATATTCAATGTAAATGCATTTAACCACTTGACCTCCGGAAGATTTACCCCTCTTCGTGACCAGACCATTTTTTTTGCGATACCTGCTATATACCTGATATATTAAAGGACAAACATGTTATACTTACCTGCTCTGTGCAATGGTTTTGGTGAAAACCTTCTACCTTTATAACCACTTTAAAGCGGGATCAAAATGTAAAACCAGATATTCATTTCCACATTGCATTTCAAATATTTCTAGCCTATTCCTTTTAATCTAAATGATATTAAAGATTGTAAACTTACTTTGTGAAGATCCCCACACATTTACTTCCTTGAATTCTGTGCCACCCAATCACTGTGCCCTGTGAGTAGGCACTGCTGTCCATTTCACAGAGCCTGTCTTCTGAGATGCTGAGGGTAGGAGTTTCAGGAGTCAGTACAGGAATCGCTGCTTACAGACAGCAAGGTACCATGGGATATGTAGTCCTTTAGAAAATGAATGTAAACAGCAGAGGAGAAGCTGCAAAGCATGCAGGGAATCCAGGAAGTTGTGGAAAGAGATGGCCAGCAGACAGGCAACACTCACAACATGAAAGAAGATTTTTCAAGTAAGCTTACATTAGATTATCAAATATACTTATTGTTTGTATAATGTATTGTTATTACAACTCTTAGGTTATGAAATTAACGTGTATGCTGTAACTATATTACAAAACATATTACAGCGCACACATTCAAGAATGACATTTCCTGCAAGGCTAGTTAAAAACACCTGAACATATTCAAAAAAATACGGGGGTTTTCTGAATATGTTCAGGTGTTTTTAACTAGCCTGCAGGAAATGTCATTCTTGAATGTGTGCGCTGTAATATGTTTTGTACTGTTTGTTGGTCTTATAGCAGCACCATCTTGAATTTAAACGCATTTTAGGGTGTGCCCCTCGAAATATGTTTTTGTATGCTGTAACTATAGATCTTCTTGAGCCCTGGTTCACACTTATGTGACACGAAAGCAGCACCACTTCCAGTGCTGACTTTGTTGCACCACTTCAAAACAGCTTCAATGCGGCTTTACTGATAAGAAGCATTCCTGTGCGCCTTTAATGGATCAGTGTTTTTTGTAACCCTCACCTCTCCCCCCGGTTATGCTTGCTGCCTAAAAACTTCCTACCAGGCACATTCTATTCAACCTTGAGCAGTACCAGAAAGGAGTGTTCCCGTTCGTTTTTTTTGCATGATTTTGCAGCGTAAATGTGCATCAGACATGCCCCAAAGTAGCTCTAGAACCTTTTCAGTCATGGAGTGTCACCTGTTTTTTTCCAGTGTGCACTGTGCCGCGTTTGTAGCACGTTTTGTCATGCGGCAAAACACGCATCTGCTAATCTGGATCGGGGTGTCATTAACAATTAGGCTGAGGTTACATCTGCAAGCAACCCAAGCAAGCGATGCGCATTTCCAAAATGTACACTAAATGCGTGCTTTTTGTGCGGGTTGCCATGCATACGGAAACACGCAGGTGCAAAAGCAGCCTAAATGGTGACGCAAGCCTGACGCACATTACAGCGTGTTTTTGAAATGCATGGCAAAGCGTGCATTTTCTTATGGGTTGCCATGCGTTCAGAAACACGTAAATGTGAACGAATGGTAACACAAGCACAACGCGCGTTGCCGACAAAGCATGTGTTTTTTATGCGGGTTGCCATGCGCTCGGAAACACCCAGATGTGAATGTAGCCTAAGTGACAGCGCAAGCATGATGCACATTGCTGCACATTTTTGAAATGCATGACAAAGTGTGCATTTTCTTGTGGATTGCCGTGCGATCGAAAACGTGCAGATGAGAATGCAACCTAAATGGTAACGCACGGGTGACGCACATTGCTGCTCCTTTTAGAAATGCATAGCAAGATGTGCATTTTTTTATAGGTTGACATGCGTTCGAAAACACGCAGATGCCATGCATTTTCGTGACACAAGGCAATGCATGTGTTTTCTTGCGGGTTGCCGTACATTCAGAAAGGTGCAGATGCAAACAAACAATAATGCATGTTGTGATGTATGTTGCCACCTGTTTTTTCGAAATACACGGCAAATCGTGCATTTTCTTACGGGTTGTCTTGCACTCAGAAAGGTGAAGCTGTGATCAAATGGTAATGCAAACAGGACGTATGTTCTGCAATGCGCAGATGCGAATGCAGCGGAAATGGCAATGCAAGCGCGACGCGCATTTCTGCACATTTTCCAAACGCACAGCAAAGCACGCATTTTCTGTGAGGGTTGCAGCGCGTTCTGAACGCAAGTTGCAATGCGCATTTCTGTGCGTTTTGGAAATACCCAGGAAACGCTCAGAACGCATGTGTTCTAAAAAATGTGTTGCGTGTTTTTGTGTGGGCTACCACGCAGTTAGAAACACACAGGTTTGAACGCAGTTATTTTAAATCCCGCTTGCCACGCGTTTCCTGAAACGTGGCAAAGTGCATTGCAAGTGCAATTTGACACAGGAGATAACGATGTCTCCAAAGCCAAAGATAGGGCCTGGAGTGGCTGTCTAATGCCTTTTTAGCATCCGGTGAGAGGAATGAACGATGTCATACATTATCAGCCTGTGTTTGCATATTCAAAAAGACTCTCTGGATGTTAATGGACTTTAGTGGCATAAAACCAGATTGGTCAGAATGTATTACAGTAGTACTCTATTTGTTTAGGCGTCCAGCTAGTATCTTGGTAAGAATTTCCACGTCCATGTGTAGCAGAGAAATAGGCCTGTACGAATTTGGGTCCGCAGGGGACTTACCAGCTTTTAAAAGTAACACTATGGGGGTTATTTACGAAAGGCAAATCCACTTTGCACTGCAAGTGCACTTGGAAGTGCAGTCGCTCTAAATCCAAGGGGTAGATCTGAAATAAGGGGAAGCTCTGCTGATTTTATTATCAAATCATGTACAAGCTAAAATGCTATTTTTTTTTTTTCTTGCATGTCCCCCTTGGATCTACAGCAACTTTACTTCCAAGTGCACTTGCAGTGCAAAGTGGATTTTCCTTTAATAAATAACCCCCACTGTCTGGATATGGAATCAGGGAGACAGCCTCTCTGCAAGGCAACCCGGTACACCTTCAACAGTTGTAGGGCTAGTGTTGCGGCATAAAGTTTATAGACCTCAATTGGTAAACTATCCTCCCCTGAGGCCTTACAATTCAGGAAAGAGGCAATTGCTGCTATTAACTCTTCCTCCATGATAGGGGAGTCCAGAGAGCGCTTATGCGACAGTGAAAGCTTCGGTAGAAGAAACTGATCCAAGAATCAAGTAAGCTGGAGCAGAGAGGTCCGTGCCTTAAGCCTAGTACACACTTAGGGCTGCAACTAACGATTATTTTCATAATCGATTAATCGGCCGATTATTTTTTCGATTAATCGATTAATCGGATAAAATCATAAAAAAAATCGTAATGTGCCATTTTTTTCTATTCCTCCCGGGGACACCAATGACGGGGCGCTATTCCTCCCGGGGACACCAATGACGGGGCGCTATTCCTCCCGGGGACACCAATGACGGGGCGCTATTCCTCCCGGGGACACCAATGACGGGGCGCTATTCCTCCCGGGGTCACCAATGACGGGGTGCTATTCCTCCCGGGGTCACCAATGACGGGGCGCTATTCCTCCCGGGGTCACCAATGACGGGGCGCTATTCCTCCCGGGGTCACCAATGACGGGGCGCTATTCCTCCCGGGGTCACCAATGACGGGGCGCTATTCCTCCCGGGGTCACCAATGACGGGGCGCTATTCCTCCCGGGGTCACCAATGACGGGGCGCTATTCCTCCCGGGGTCACCAATGACGGGGCGCTATTCCTCCCGGGGTCACCAATGACGGGGCGCTATTCCTCCCGGGGTCACCAATGACAGGGCGCTATTCCTCCCGGGGACACCAATGACGGGGCGCTATTCCTCCCGGGGTCACCAATGACGGGGCGCTATTCCTCCCGGGGTCACCAATGACGGGGCACTATTCCTCCCAGGAACACCAATGATGGGGCACTATCCCCCCACCCCTCCCAGGAACACCAATGGGGCACTACCCCCCCCCCTCCCAGGAACACCAATGGGGCACTATGTCTATTCTCCTCCCACCCAGGAAAAGCAATGATGGGGAACTACTACTCCAGGCACCCCCCCTCCCAGGAACACCAATGGGGCACTATTCCCCCCCCCCCAGGAACACCAATGGGGCACTATTCCCCCCCCCAGGAACACCAATGGGGCACTATTCCCCCCCCCAGGAACACCAATGGGGCACTATTCCCCCCCCCAGGAACACCAATGGGGCACTATTCCCCCCCCCTCCCAGGAACACCAATGGGGCACTATTCCCCCCCCTCCCAGGAACACCAATGGGGCACTATGTCTATTCCCCTCCCTCCCAGGAACACCAATGATGGGGCATTCCCCCCCCCTCCCTCCCCAGTAATACTGTTAGGATGGTGCCCGGTCATAAAAATGTGCTGTTTTTACTGTGTTATTAGCTGCTACCTTTCACTATTAATGAGCAGCTCGGCTCTCCTCGCTTCTTGCCCTCGCCTCTCTGTTCCCTCGAGGCAGCGGGCAGGGCTGAGATCAGTGGGGATGACGTCTGCAAAGAGGAGGAGGGGGAGAGGTGTGCCGCGGACGTGCCTGGTCACAAACGGCGGCGCCGAGGACACAGGAGGGAGGATTTTTTCTCTGTTCCCTCGAGGCAGCGGGCGGGGCTGAGAAGATCAGGGGGGGGTGACGTCAGCAAGGAGGAGGAGAGGCGCGCCGTGGACGTGCGGCGGCGCAGACGTGCCTGGTCACAAATGGCGGCGCCGAGGACACAGGGAGGGAGGATTTAAAACGGACGGACAGACAGAAGGAAGGTGCGGACCAACTAATCGATAATGAAAATCGTTGACAACGATTTTCATTATCGATTATTATCGATAATATCGATTAATCGTTTCAGCCCTATACACACTAGTAGTTTTTTTTTTCGTTCAACCCAGAAGGGCTGAGCGAAAAAAACCCTGACAGCTCAGGA
This sequence comes from Aquarana catesbeiana, assembly GCF_042186555.1. NCBI lineage: Eukaryota > Metazoa > Chordata > Amphibia > Anura > Ranidae > Aquarana > Aquarana catesbeiana. The sequence continues at coordinate 352,209,949 of NC_133324.1, read as the reverse complement.
AGAGCCGCTATACTAATTATCTGACGTTAGTACAGTGACATTAGTACAGCCATTGGCTGAAAGTGCTGATTGGAAACCGATCGGCAGACCTTTTTCGGTCATGCCCCTTTGACAGAAGAAGGGACAGACGATGCCACCCGACATTTGGCCCGTGTGTATTAGGCTTTAGGCTGATATAAATCTGTACAAATATTGCACCAGCTCAGCCATAATCACCTTGGGGCAGTTGGTTAACGTGCCACTAGATGTATACAGTGCAGAAATAGGAATCGCACCCTGCTGTGCATTAAAAATTGGGGTCACAAGTTCCGCCAAAAGGCTTAGAAAGATGAGAACAATATCACAGACTTAAGAAAAAAACGGGTGAGAAAAGGGGTTGCCAAATATAACAGTTTATTACCAACCTGTGTGTGTTGTCTAGATGGACTTAATAATGTGGATCCTCAGTGACTGTCAAAATGGATTTGATGCTAGAGAGCATCTGTATACATACAGCGCACGATCTGGATACAGATCAGCACCAGTGCAGGGATCAGTGGTTGCAAGTTGGCTTAGATCACAACAGCGATCGCTGGCCACGTATGTACAATGCGCTGGCGGTAACCAAGTGAATGAGAGAAACACAGCCACCAGAGCAGCGGTAAAAACAAGGAAGGGGGACAAGAAAGTGAAAAAGAGAAAAAAAAAGAAAAAAAAAAAATCAATGGAAGAAAAAGTTTGGGACCAAGGAGTAATGGAGAACAAAGAGAGGTGTACATACATATGGATTAGTAAAGCAGGTCAATAAAGGGAAGGGAATGTAGAGGGGGGGGGATATCCATACTGGAGAAGGAAAATAAATGGAGAAATTAGGAGAAAATAATAAATAATAAAAGAAAAGGAAGAAAATAAAATTAATAATGAGAAATAGATGTAGATAAATGTAAAAGACAAACAAACAAAAATGAATAAAAATAAATGTAAATATAAAAATGAAAATAAGCATAAATAAAAATAAATGCAAAAATAAGAATATATATATATATATATATATATATATATATATATATATATATATATATATATATATATATATATATATATATATATATATATATATATATATACAGAATAATAATGATAAAAAATAAATAAAATAAAAATAAATAATGATAATATAAATGATTAAAAATAAATAGATACAATTAAATATAAAAATTAAATAAAAGTAAGGAAAAAAACAAAAAACATTTTAAAAGAAAAAAAAAAAAAAAACAGAAAAAGAGGAGAAAAAAAAAGATGAAGGGGAAGAGGAAGAAGAAGAAGAAAATTAGTAGGATGGGAAAAATTGGGGGGAAGGAGGGGGGGCAGAGGGCGCAAAAACCTGGGTACAAGAGACATAATCGACTACGTTTAAAATGAAACTCAAGGTTCATTATATGCAGGGAAAAGTACATTTATCTACATCTATTTCTCATTATTAATCTTATTTCTTTTTCTTCCTTTTCTTCTTTTTATTTTATTTTTCTTATTATTTTCTCCTAATTACTCCATTTATTTTCCTTTTCCACTATGGATATTTCTTTCCATTGCCCCCTCCCCACACACACACACACACACACGTCTACATTCTCTTCCCTTTCTTGACCTGCTTTACTAATCCATATTTATTTACATCTCCCTTTGTTCTCCATTACTCCTTGGTCCCAAACATTTTCTTCCATTCATCTTTTTCACTTCCTTGTTTTTACCGCTGTTCTGATGGCTGTGTTTCTCTCTACTCACTCATGCTCTTCACATTCACTTCTCTTCTCCACTCCCCTCTACGCAACCTGCCTAGATGGGTGGGGTCCACTGACTTCACACATTTTAATGACATCAGCGGCCCCAGCACTGCAGCGTCCCCTGATGCTTGGTTACCGCCGGCGCATCGTGCATGCGAGGTGGGCGATCGCTGTTGTGATCTGAACCGACTTGCAACCACTGATACCTGCACTGGTGCTGATCTGTATCCAGATCGTGCACTGTATACAGATGCTCTCTAGCATCAAGTCCATTTTGACAGTCACTGAGGATCCACATTAAAAAGTCCATCTAGACAACACACACGGGTTGGTAATAAACTGTTATATTTGGCAACCCCTTTTCTCATACGTTTTTTCTTAAGTCTGTGATATTGTTCTCATCTTTCTAAGCCTTTTGGCGGAACTTGTGACGTCATACCTGTCAAGGGGTGGGTGGATCTTTGTTTCTTGCTCTTTTTTGATTGGTTGATGGTTATTTAAATTCTTTTCACTGTTACCCCACGTTTATCACATGCCTGACGTCATACCTGTTAAGGGGTGGGTGGATCTCCAGTCTGGGAATAATAAACACAGCCACAGCTGCAGCCCTTCCTAAGCCTCACTAGTAAGATATGTTGGGCTGATGTCCCTGAGTGGGATGTTTACCTATTCATACAATGATTAGAGTGGTACCTTCAGTCAGTGTCACCGACAATACATTAACAGTGTCTGACAGAATGAAATATATTAGTATCAACTGCGATTGCAGCTTTGACATGTCATATGATTAAGTGCCAAGAGCCACAAAGGAAACCGTGTTCTTAACAAAAATGAACCTTTTACCATGGCCAACAATCGGTGGGGCCCAACAAAACATTTTGCATGGTACAATTTCTCTCTGCTGCATGTTGATATGCTGTTACTGAAAAAGAAAAAAATATGTAGTGTTGGTCCATTGCTGCTCTGGTCCACAGTGCTGCTCTGTCTGGCAGCAGAGATCGGGCTATTTTCACCACTGCTGCTGTGTTCAGCCTGAGTAAGTTGGCCCACCACGCGGGATCACAGAGAGGAAGAGGAAACTGAGCTGCTGTGGATTGAGGGAAGGACAGCCTGCTGGGAACTTTGAGTTGCAGGGAATGTAATCCCCAGGGAGACTGAGCCAGTACTACAGATTAGCTCTGCAACTACAGATCCCAGCATTATCAGAGCTCTGGAAAGGGGAAAAAAAAAGGAAGGACTGTTCCTAGGCTAGAGGAGTCACATACAGGACATGGTGGAAGGACACACATTGTATAAGAGGCTGCGGTTGGGTCAATTTGCCGCAGTGTCAGGGACACAGGGAGGCTGAGTAGCAGACGTTCCCTGGTCTGTGGGAACACTACTGTCAAACCTGGTATTGCCACCTGATCATGGAGAGGACGTCACTGAAGATGACACTGCTAAACCCTGGACGAAGAGCAGGACAGGTTAATACCCTAGGTTTTGGAGACTTAATTTTGAACAATCCAATGCAAAATTTGGGCCCCAACGTAAGACTGCTGGATCATTGCCATAGCATTGCCCTTTAGACAGGACCTCCCCAGTATAGGGATTAGGGGTCATTCTCTGTTCTGCCTGTTTATTATTACTTGTATACGTCAATATTTCCCCGTTTCACACACTTGTTTAATTAATTATTGCAGTTTTCCCATTTCTTTACTATATGTATTATTAGGTACAGTATATTGATGCAATAAATATCCACCCTTGCACCCTGCTGTGTTGAAGAGCGTGGTGCTGCTTGGAAAGTCATGGACACTGGGAACAGGGGAACCAACAAAACATCATCTCCTTCAAGGGTAAGCACTACACTCATAAAAACTCAGTTTACAAAACACATTCCTTTACATCAGGGGTCTCAAACTGGTGGTCCTCCAGCTGTTGCGAAACTATAAGTCCCATGAGGCATTGCAAGGCTGACAGTTACAAGCATGACTCCCAAAGGCAGAGGCCTGATGGGACTTGTAGTAACAGCTGGAGGGACGCCAGTTTGAGACCCCTGCTTCACATGCTTTTACTGCAGGTGGAATAGCCATATATACCTTGCTAATATGAATTAAGCTTTAAAGTGGACCTGAACTAAACTGAAGATTTGCTCTCTTGTTGGGAACATTTAGAATTATAAATTTTGTCTTAGCAGTGCCCTGAAAAATTAACCTTATGTCTTGAGTTTCTTCTGAAAAATAGCAGTAGTATATAGTCCTTTGACTACAGCCTTATAGTTCTATATCTGCAGCGTGAGATCATCTAAAGCACTGCTTCCTCTGACTTCCAGTCTCACTAGATTTGGAGTAAGACTCAATGATGTTACTGCTGTGCTGTTCACTGTTTTTGCTGGAGTGAAAACTGTACCTGAAAAGCTGTTTTTCAGACATCTCACTGCTTTTGATTCATTCATTCTGTGGATCTCTGCTTTCTAGATCTCTCAGGCTGCTTTTTAATCATTTCCCCAACCGGTCATCAGATCAACAGTCATCTGCTCTGATATGAAGAAAATACAGAATAAGGCATGGTAAGTCATTAATTAGGAAAAAATCTATTGCAGGGAGCCTACATACAATACTGGTGACTAGTCTTTTGCCATTTTTTGGGCACAGCTTTTATTGCATAATAGAATATCTGGACATAGTTCGTTTTTTTTGTTTAGCCAGCGAACTAAATGAAAAAACTGAACCGATTCCTCTATCCACACATTCGAGGTAGATGGGGCAATCCTCCCCACTGCACTATTGTTTTCTGTCAGAATACACCGATTAGTGCTGCAGCCTATTGCCTGCAGCGCTGATAAAGCAGCTGTAGAACAGAAGTCGATCAGTAGATTGGCTTCTGTTCAGCCGTAGAGGCCACACTTTGACTGAAATTTCTATTTCAATCTATGTATGGCCGGCCAGCTTTACTATGTCTCCTATGGTGCTTGTCAGCCTATTTTAGGAAGAAAAAAGTACACTGTTCTTGCCATGACTACAAATACGATGCTTCAGAACAGCCTAAGCTAGGATCACATGGCCTCTGCCTATCAGAAGAATTATTCAGTTGCCCCTGTTCTGTCTCTGGGACAACTAGCTAAACCTTCTTATCCCAATAACTGTAGATACCATATTTCTTTGATCTCAGTTTTATTAGAACAAGCCAGGTGAAACTACAAATAACAGAAATAGACTTCAATAAGAATAATATTGCATACAATACAGCATACATTGCATAAACAATTATATACAGTACAAGATGAGATAATAAAAACTTACTTTTTAAGTTCTCTAAGGGGTGATGGCGATAGATTGTAAAAGACATGACTTGCTTCCTGCAATGTGTTGAAAAGAATGGTGGATGGTTCACTTCCTGCCAAGATTCTACCGAGAATTCCGTGCTTGCTGACAACTTCCTTATTTACACATACAATAAACAATTAAACAAAACTGCAGCAATACCAAAAAGGAATGCTATATGGAGCCTGCACACCACATATGATTGTCTTAAGTAAATTACATATTTGGCATGTAAATTTAACAACAAGGGTACAAATAGCCAGTATAAAACATCAGCAAGACATCTGGTGGACAGAACAGCCCCCTTTTGTCTATATTGTCTCAGGCCTGGTACACACCTATGTGTTTTTTTGGTACTTTTTGCAGAAACGCACTACAGTTCATTTAACATGGCTTCCTATGGGGCACGTTCACATCTATGCTTTTTTCAGCCACTGTGTTTTTGGAAAGGGTCAGGGACTTTTTTAAACTCAAAACAGTGCTTTTTTGGTTCAACAGACTTCAATGGAGAAAGTGCAGGAAAGCATGTAGTGCGTTTTTGCCGCGATTTTACTCCAATTTTGCCATGATTTGCGTTTTGCATTTTTTAATCTGCCCAACAGCAAATTGGCCAAAAAAAAAAAGCATAAAAAATGCAAATTGTGGCAAAATCGCACGTGCAAAAATGCAAAAAGCACTGCAGAAACGATCAAAAGCAAACTGCAAAGATGTGAACCGAGCCTAAGGCCTGATTCACACCTATGCATTTTTAGTGCTTTTTGCATTTTGCAGATTTGCACTACAGTCCATTTAATATGGTCTCCTATGGAACACGTTCTGTAGTATGAATATGCAAAATGCAAAAAGCACTAAAAATGCATAGGTGTGAATCAGGCCTTAGGCTCGATTCACACCTATGCATGTTGCTTTTGAGCGTTTTTGGAGGTTTTTTTTTCATGCTTGGCACGTTTTTGAGCCGCGTTTTTGCCGCGTTTTTGCCGCGATTCGCGTTTTGCGTTTTTTTTTTTTTTTTTTTCATTTTTTTTTACAGTCTTCAAAAAAAATTACAAAAAAAATAAATAAAAAAAAAAAAAAAAAAAAGGCAAAAACGCACCAAAAACGCACCAAAAACGCTGCAAAAACGCTGCAAAAACTGTGCACTTGCGTTTTTGATGCTTGTCCATTGAAAACCATTACATGCAAAACGCTGCTTTTTGCATGAAAAAAAGTCCCCGACCCTTTCCAAAAACGCAGAGATACAAAAAAGCATTGATGTGAACATGTTCCATAGGAACCCATGTTAAAAAATTCCCGTGCATTTCTGCAAAATGCAAAATGCATCAAAAAACGCGCTAGTGTGAATGGGGCCTTAGGCTCGATTCACACCTATGCATGTTGCTTTTGAGCGTTTTTGGAGTTTTTCTTGTCATGCTTGCCACGTTTTTGAGCAGCGTTTTTGTAGCGTTTTTACAGCGTTTTTGCAGCGTTTTTGCTGTGTTTTGCATTTTGCGTTTTTTTTTTACAGTTTTTTTTAGACTGTATACAGTCTAAAAAAAAAAAAAAAAAAGCCAAAAACGCATCAAAAACGCTGTAAAAACGCTGCAAAAACGCTGCACTTGCGTTTTTGATGCTTATCCATTGAATTCTATTACATGCAAAATGCTGCATTTTGCATGAAAAAAGTCCCTGACCCTTTCCAAAAATGCAGAGGTACAAAAAGGCATGGATGTGAACATGTTCCATAGGAACCCATGTTAACATATTCCCATGCATTTCTGCAAAATGCATCAAAAAACGCGCTAGTGTGAATGGAGCCTAATGCCCCGTACACACGGTCAGATTTTCCGATGGAAAATGTCCGATTGGAGCGTGTTGTCGGAAATTCCGACCGTGTGTAGGCTCCATCGGACATTTTCCATCGGATTTTCCGACACACAAAGTTGGAGAGCAGGAGATAAAATTTTCCGACAACAAAATCCGTTGTCGGAAATTCCGATCGTGTGTACACAAATCCGACGGACAAAGTGCCACTCATGCTCAGAATAAATAAAGAGATGAAAGCTATTGGCCACTGCCCCGTTTATAGTCCCGACGTACATGTTTTACGTCACCGCGTTAAAAACGATCGGATTTTCCGACAACTTTGTGTGACCGCGTGTATGCAAGACAAGTTTGAGCCAACATCCGTCGGAAAAAATCCTAGGATGTTGTTGTCGGAATGTCCGAACAAAGTCCGACCGTGTGTACGGGGCATTAGTCTGACTGTGCAGCTTGAGAGTCAGAGATTGAGGGTCAAGGACCTGAAGTCTGACAGCTGCAGTCCTTTGAACTATTTGACCTCACATTATGTTTTCCAGCTTCTTGGTGTGTGTGTCATACTTGGATAACTGAATTCCATAGTTATTTACATCTCTCTTAACTACAAGGGTCCGTTATGTAATGCTGTTACAGATAGGACAGCCACTGTTAGATCTTAAGTGACCTCTGACTCTAGCTTAAAGCAGAATTTAACTGCATCTGAGAACCACAAACAGGAAACGCTATTTAATTCATTTTTTTTTTATATGCAAGGAGAACTCGCCCATCCAGAATGCTTTATTTTATTGTGAAATCACTTTGAAAAACACCCACCTAACATTTCTATCCATGGCCTTCTTGAGGGCAAATGATTCATGTAGCATTTACTTCCTGGAATCCATCTGCCCTTAGTTCAGGCATGTAGGCAGGGGGTTGTGCTTACCTGTGAAAGTCCCCCCCTCCAGATGAAAGAAAAAAATGCCCATGATGACTCCTGGAATGTATGACATAATTTTTGTCTAAGCTAGAAACCAGGAAACAACTGAAGAAAAAAAAAAAAGTTTACCACAAGTAAATATATTATACCTTCCTATCTATTTATGAAGGCTAGCAGCGTTCAAATTAAAAATAGTAAATGATTGAGAGGGTAAAGCTCCAGTTTAAAGTGGTTCTAAAATCTAGGTATTTTTTTACCCTAATGCGTTAAGGTAAAAAACACCCCACTAACTATTCCTTACTCCCACCAAACACTTACCTGAGTCCTCTATCAATCAGGCACTATGCAGGCACTATGCCCGGCTGCAGCTCTTCTCTCCTGTCTTCCTGCTCTCGCCATTGGCTCCTGCTGCTGTAAGTCAAATCCTGTGGGGGGGCATGGCCAAGCCATGCTGTGTTTGTCTATGGCACACACAGCCCAGCTCGGGAGCATGCCAGCATGTGTGCCCCCCCCCCCAATAGCACGTGACTTTCTATGGGGGCATTCATACGAAGAAGGATTGGAGAGCGCCGGCAGGGGGACCGCCAAAGAAGATGTGAGGGACTGACTATGTAAGGGACTGTGCAATATCGTTGCACGGAGCAGGTAAGAATAGCCTCTTTTTTTATTTTTATTTAAAAAATTGCCTTTAGAACCACTTTAATTGTCAAACTCAGGCTAAATAAGGGAGCAAAAGTATATTAAGTAAGCCTGCTCAGGTACAATAAAGTAATGAATATGACAACTTGCTCAGATAAGTGTTGTCATAGATTAGCAGATGGCTCCCCAGAAAAAGCAGGCAAGGAGACATCTGTTTGCCCTCAAATATGCAGGTACCTGCCGCTGTGTATTATAGGACTATGTACCTCTAATAGGGCGTACACACGGTCGGACTTTGTTCGGACATTCCGACAACAAAATCCTAGGATTTTTTCCGACGGATGTTGGCTCAAACTTGTCTTGCATACACACGGTCACACAAAGTTGTCGGAAAATCTGATCGTTCTGAACGCGGTGACGTAAAACACGTACGTCGGGACTATAAAGGGGCAGTGGCCAATAGCTTTCATCTCTTTATTTATTCTGAGCATGCGTGGCACTTTGTCCGTCGGATTTGTGTACACACGATCGGAATTTCTGACAACGGATTTTGTTGTCGGAAAATTTTATCTCCTGCTCTCCAACTTTGTATGTCGGAAAATCCGATGGAAAATGTCTGATGGAGCCCACACACGGTCGGAATTTCCGACAACACGCTCCAATCGGAAAATCCGGCCGTGTGTACGGGGCATTACTGAGAAGTGGAAGGGATACGCCCCATTGAGATTTTCCAAAGGTCAGAAGTGCTCATATTATTCCTTGCAGAAGCCCTAAATGGCCTGAGCTTTGATCTTTGCCACTGGCCATTAAATTGAACCTATTGAAAGCCATGATGTTAAAATATACCTAAAGCCAAAACTTTTTTGGTTAGTTTTAGACAGAACAGGGATGTTTTTTTCCTTGCTATCTGTCGCCCATTACCAAGACATACCCTCACATTTTGCACTCCGGACACAACAGGTGAAAGGAAATCCCCTTTTAGAGAGTTATAGTCAGAAGTAGTATTCACATTGGGAGATTTGCTCTCTATTCATGTTACATTGACAATATTGAAGCTGGCCATACACTAATAGATTTCATTCATTCAGCTTGCAAGCTGAACAGAAGATTAATGCCGCGTACACACGATTGGAAATGCGGCCAGCAAAAAAAAAAAAACGATGAGAGCTTTTGGTCGGAAAATGCGACCGTGTGTATGCTCCATCGGACTTTTGCTGGTCGAATTCCAGCCAGCAAAAGATTGAGAGCAGGTTCTGAATTTTTCGGTCAGAAAAAGTTCCTATCCGAAAATGCGATTGTCTGTAGCAATTCCAACACGCAAAATTCCTACGTATGCTCGGAAACAATTTGACGCATGCTCGGAAGCATTGAACTTCATTTTCTCGGATCGTCGTAGTGTTGTACGTCACCGCGTTCTTGACGGTCGAAAGTTCAGAGAACTTGTGTGACCGTGTGTATGCAAGGCAAGCTTGAGCGGAATCCCGTCGGAAAAGCCATCATATCTTTTTCCGACCAAAATCCAGATCGTGTGTACGCGGCATAACAGATTTCTCCATCCACATTAACACCACAGATGGATGAATCTCCCCCGCCAGTCCATTGTATTTTGGCATCTATGAGTGTCAGCTGTCAGAATACCTGAATAGTGCCTGCAGGGGATTGGCTACAGGCACTGTTTGGCTGACAATTTTCAGGCCAGGTCCTTTAGGAAATCAACTTTTGTCAAGCTGACAGGGCCACCTACTGTTAGAATTCCGGCCCATTTAGAGGAAATTTGAACATTCGAACACTGTTTTTTCACATCACCTTGTGATCACCAGGATCTTCCCCAGTATAGCAATGGAAACCTGACAGGGGTTTTAATCCTTAACTTTTTTATTGGCTCGTATACACTTTAAGGCCGCATGCACACTTGAGCTAAAAAATGCCTGTTTCATGGGTGTTTGATTTTTTTTTTCTGCCTCTGAATGCCCCTCCATGCTAGCCTGTGTCCATGCACATATACACTATATTGCCAAAAGTATTGGAACACCTGCCTTTACACGCACATGAACTAATGGCGTCTTAGTCTGTAGGGTTCAATATTGAGTTGGCTCACCCTTTGCAGCTATAACATCTTCAACTCTTCTGGGAAGGCTGTCCACAAGGTTTAGGAGTGTGTCTATGGGAATGTTTGACCATTCTTCCAGAAGTGCATTTGTGAGGTCAGGCGCTGATGTTGGACGACAAGGTCTGGCTCGCAGTCTCCGCTCTAATTCATCGTAAAGGTGTTCTATCGGGTTGAGGTCAGGACTCTGTGCAGGCCAGTCAATTTCCTCCACCCCAAACTCGCTCATCCATGTCTTTATGGACCTTGCTTTGTGCACTGGTGCGCAGTCATGTTGGAACAGGAAGGGGCCATCCCCAAACTGTTCCCACAAAGTTGGGAGCATTAAATTGTCCATAATGTCTTGGTAGGCTGACGCCTTAAGAGTTCCCTTAGCTGGAAGAGGCCAAGCCAACCCCTGAAAAGCAACCCCACATCATAATCTCCCCTCCACCAAATGATTTGGACCAGTGCACAAAGACATGGATGAGCGAGTCTGGGGTGGAGGAACTTGACTGGCCCACACAAAGCCCTGACCTCAACCAGATAGAACACCGTTGGGATGAATTAGAGTGGAGACTGCGAGCCAGGCCTTCTCTCCAACATCAGTGCCTAACTTCACAAATGTGCTTCTGGAAGAATGGTCAAACATTCCCATAGACACACTCCTAAACCTTGTGCACAGCCTTCTCAGAAGAGTTGAAGCTGTTATAGCTGCAAAGGGAGGGCCAACTCAATATTGAACCCTATGGACCAAGACTGGGGCGCCATTAAAGTTAATGTGCGTGTAAAGGCAGGTGTCCCAATACTTTTGGTAATATAGTGCAGGTGTTTACAAGAGTTTAGAGGCAGAAAAAAATAAAAACATGACTTGTGTTCAAGAGAAGACATTTTGGCATACAAAACACCAAAGTGCGCTAAAGCGCTAGGAACGTTTAGTGCTTGAACAGTTTTTCATTTCAATGACCAGAATAAATTAATATTCTGGCCAATGAAATAGATAAATTCCCAAGCGCTTGACGTGCCTAGATGCGTTTTCAAAAATGCGGCTTAGGCGCGTTTTTGGAGCTGCTTTTCTCCGGCCAGGAGAAAAGCCTTTATAGTGTGTGCATTGAGCCAAACCCTGGTTATCATAGAGCCAAACTCTGTTTATTATACCACATAGAAACAATAAAGCATTAATGGATGTATTGATCATACTGGCAGGTCCTTGTTACAATACTTCTGAAGGGGTTTGGAGTTGTTGTTTACCATAAAACTTGCTCAAGGCTGTGATTAATAATGTCTCTTTGAATGCATGTTATTGTTACTTTTCTGACATTTCAGATGGGAGTTACATTACACTGGGTTCATCGTACAAACTTCCTCATACCTTTGTCTGTGTTTGCTTCGGCTTACCATAGTCTCTTCTATACCCTTGCATATTTAAAGATTTCTCTATGAAGCAACCTCATTTATACAGACTAAAAACTGTGGAAGCTTCAGCCACAGAGTTGGGTTTTATTTACCTTTTATTTGTTAATTTCATTGTCCGTTGAATATTTTTTCACATTTTCTTCTTTTAGGTTAGACTGTTGAAGGTAATTGAAAGCTGAACTCCAGGCATATATAAAAACATCATTTTTTGTGTTGTGTAGTTGTGTATTCCTTTAAAAAAAATAACATGTCCCTTGTATACCCAACCCCTCCTTTTTCACCCTTTTATAAGGATGATTTAGGTTTACAACCCCCAGGGAACACATACAAATTTTCAACCTTGTTATCCCCTGTACAGCAGCACTCAGACTGGGAAAAGGCAGTTTATGCTGTAGCATGTCTAGTCTCGGGAGGGGCACTGCCAGAAAATACGTTTTTTGGGGGGCAATTTATCAAGGAAATGACTGGTGTTGGCGCTTCAATCATCACAGCACCATGGTTGTTATGGTGTCAGGATGATTGAAGCGCATTATTTCTATTATTACATTGTAATATAAAATGAAATAGTTCAACTCACCATAATGCAGAATCAGTGGGAGCCCTGAGTGTGTCACTTGCCACGTCGCCTGTCACCAGATGCAGATTGTCACTTGTCTGCCACCAGATGCGGATTGTCACTTGCCACGAGATGCGGATTGTCACTTGCCACGTCACCTGTCACCAGATGCAGATTGTCACTTGCCACGTCGCATGTCACCAAATGCAGATTGTCACTTGCCACGTCGCATGTCACCAAATGCAGATTGTCACTTGCCACGTCACCTGTCACCAGATGCAGATTGTCACTTGCCACGACACCTGCCACACGCTGCAGACTGTCACTTGCCACACGTTGCGTATTGTCACTTGCCACACATTGCGAATTGTCACTTGCCACGTCACCTGTCACCAGATGCAGATTGTCACTTGCCACGTCCCCTGTCACCAAATGCAGATTGTCACTTGTCACGTCGCCTGTCACCAAATGCAGATTGTCACTTGCCACGTCCCTGTCACCAGATGCAGATTGTCACTTGCCACGTCACCTGCCGCACGCTGTGGACTGTCACTTGCCACGTCACTTGCCACACGTTGCGGATTGTCACTTGCCACACATTGTGGATTGTCAATTGCCACTTCACCTGTCACCAGATGCAGATTGTCACTTGCCACCTCGCCTGTCACCAAATGCAGATTGTCACTTGCCACGTCACCTGTCACCAGATGCAGATTGTCACTTGCCACGTCACCTGCCACACGCTGCGGACTGTCACTTGCCACGTCACATGCCACACTTTGCGGATTGTCACTTGTCACACATTGCGGATTGTCACTTGCCACACATTGCGAATTGTCACCTGCCACACGTTGTGGATTGTTACTTGCCACGTCGCCTGCCCCCAGATGCAGATTGTTACTTGCCACATCAACTGCCACATGTTGCGGATTGTCACCTGACATATGTTGCGGATTGTCACTTGCCACATCACCTGCCACATGTTGCGAATTGTCACTTGCCACGTCACCTGTCATACGTTGCGGATTGTCACATCACCTGCCACATGTTGCAGATTGTCACTTGTCACGTCACCTGCCACACATTGTGGATTGTCACTTGCCACGTCACCTGCCACAAGTTGCGCATTGTTACTTGCCTGCTACAATTGCCACTTGCCGTGTCACTTTCCTGCTAAGGTGGTCTCTTCCTGTGTCCCAGAGTCAGGCAGCAGATTACCAGTCAGGCATCAGAGAGATGATGTAATCTCTGTGCTGCCCGCGGCTGCCTGCACAGTGAAGTCTGAACTGCAGGGTCCCTGATTGGCCAGCAGCCCGCTCACACACCAAGCCACCCAGCTGCTCGCCCGCTATCTCACCCGCCTGCTCACCGACCGAGCAGCCTGGCCCACCCGCGGAGCCACCCGCCTGCGGAGTTGTCCGCGCTCTCACCCGCGGAGTCGCCCGCCCGCTCTCTCACTCGCGGAGCCGCCCGCCCACTCACTCGCGGAGCCGCCCGCCCACTCACTCGCGGAGCCGCCCGCCCACTCACTCGCGGAGCCGCCCGCCCACTCACTCACCCACATTCTTGGAGGGGGCAATTGCCCTGTTGCCCCCCCGGATCCACCCCTGATCCAGTCAGCAGGCTGCTGCGGGTGAGGTCCCACCACTGTGTTCCTTAAAGTGTTACTAAACCCAGAACCCTGCATTCACTATATCTCTTCTCCCACAATACACAGAACATGGAAATGCAATTATTTTAGTAAATATAAACCGATAAATATCTTTCTCATCAGCAGTATATAGCAGTCTTAAGGCTTCTATGAGAGTCTGGTTAAAGCTTGTAGGAGGAGTTTTTATTCTCCTCTGACTGTCCTATGAGGCTGCAGGACCCCTGACCTTCTGTCTGGACAGTGATGATTGGCCCTGTGCTAATCACATGCAGCCTTCCCAGAAGAAAAAAAACTCCCTAGCAAAACACACCAAACTGAGCATGGGCAGAGTGCTCCCAAGGCTCTATTCTATCAGGAGATGGATTGGGAACTGTGGAAGAAGGGGATGATCAGAGAAGACACGTCAAACAGCCTTTTTAGACAATGTGGAGGATTAACCCCTTAGGTTCCACAGTGAGTATAACAAGCATGCTTTTCTGCATAAACAGACTAATTTTACTATTGTGGGTTTAGTAACATCTTAACACTAATGCCTCATTTACACGTGTGTTGCCCCCTGAAGAGCGATCTGTTTTAACCCCTTAAAACCTGCACCAGCGCACTGCAACTGCATGAATTACATGTGGTTGTGGGGCACCCCTATTCGATAAAATGCTTCACCTTTGGCAGGTGGTATAATAAGCATAATATTTTATGAGAAACAGGATACAATATTCCGCAGCAAGCGTAACTACTCACCGATCCTCCGGTCCTGGAAGTTGGTTCCTACCAGTCGCTATGCCCTAGTGAGCTTGACACACACACTCCCAAAAAGTGATGTCTGGCAATGATGTATGAATCACTAACTGCGCAATTAGCTGTTTGCCTGGAGTTCAGCTTTGGGGCCTGTTTGCATAAGATACACTAGAGCAGGGGTCTCCAAACTTTTCAAACAAAGGGCTTCAGACTTTAGGGGGCTGGATTGTGGCCAGTGGGTGTAGAAAATGTCCCAGCATCAGTGAAAATAAACATGGCCTCAGGACTGGTCGTCAGTAGGAGGAAGGTGTAGTGCCCCATTAGTGGTATTAGTGGGAGGAATAGTACCCCATCATTGGTATTAGTGGAATAAATAGCCTCCAGGACTTTTCCAAAGCCTCTCCAATCCTATGGAATGCCCTACCCAAATCTGTCCGCTTATCTCCTACTCTATTAGCTTTTAGACGATCCATGAAAACCCTTCTCTTCAGAGAAGCCTATCCTACCCACACCTAACAACTGTACTTTCATTTTCTCCATCACCTCATCCCCCACAGTTATTACCTTTTTGTTTCCACTTGACCCTCCCTTCTAGATTGTAAGCTCTAATGAGCAGGGCCTTCTGATCCCTCCTGTATTGATTTGTATTGTAAGTGTACTGTCTGCCCCCATGTTGTAAAGCGCTGCGCAAACTGTTGGCGCTATATAATTCCTGTATAATAATAATAATAATAATAGTGCCCTATTGTTGGTGTCAGTGGGAGGAATAGTGCTTCATATCAATAGGGCCCCAAGGGCCAGATAAAGGCTAGCAAAGAGCCGCATCCAGCCCTTGGGCCGCAGTTTGGAGACCCCTGCACTAGAGCTTTGCTGTCTGCCATTTTAAGCCAGACACAGTGCACAGACAAGGCAAGATGTGTAGTTTCTAATGTTAACACCACAACGTTGCTGTGCTGTGTGCCGAAAAAAATACTGCAATACTATTTTTCTGAGCAGCAGGTTGTGACACAAACTGCTGCACCACAACACCCGCTGCAGTGAATAGAACGCAAGACATTTCACTGGCATTCAGCACAACTCACTGGGGTTGATTTACTGAGTCTGATCCCTTAAAGTGGTTGTTAAGCCACTGAGTCTTCTTTCTACAATCCCATCTGCTACATTAAATGATGTGCCCCAGTGTATGTTTTTAAAAAATAAGCCGCTTTATACCTTTTTCATAGCGCCGCTCGGGGCTCACGTGACCGGCTGCCTTTCCCCCCCTCGATCTGACAGCTACAGTGGGAGGGGCTTGGAATCCCCTCGCTGACATCAATCAGGAGGAGGAGAGAGGCGGCCGGTCACGTGAGCACCGATCGGTGCTATGAAATAAGGTATACGGCGGCTTATTTTTTTAAAAAAACACATACACTGGGGCACATCATTTAATGTAACAGATGGGATTGTAGAAATACGACTCAGAAATGATAGCAGCAGTCGGATCTGACAGGCAGGGAGGAGAGGAAGACAGCGCAGAGCTGCAGATGACAGAGGCACGTAAACTTACCACCATGTCAGGGCTCAGCAGCCATGATAAACAGTGGTTAGTTTACAGGGGGAGGGCAGAACCAGGCAAGATCAGCCAGGTATTTTTATATGATACAGGGGGCCATATTACACAGCAAAGGCACTGTGCTGTTATGCATGCTTTAAACGAACAGGATCCATTTTTTTTTCTAGGGTTACAAACACTTTAAATGGTGGTATTGTATCTCTTTCTATGTCCATGCAATATAAGAAAGCTATCAGACCTATTAAAACGGAACTCAACTAGATCTGAGTACCACAAACTGAAAGCGCTTTTCAATTCCTTTTTAATATTCAAAGCAAACACACTCATCAATCCCTGACTCCATGCTTTATTTATTGAGAAATCATTTTGCGCAAGGGATGGAAGCAACTGAAGAAATGAGAAAAAAAAAAACAACAACTTAAAAACAAGTAACTAGAATATATCTTTCTATATACTTACTAAGGCTGGCAGCATAAGGATTAAAAATAGTTAATGTTGATTGAGAGAGTAAAGTTCTACTTTAAATATGACAAAACACAGTAAGGACCAAGCTCTTCATTAACTACTTAAGGAGGAACTGCAGTCTGCTCACATAATTTGTAATAAAAACATCTTTGCCATGCTGAAGCTTCCCTCCAACCACATTGCTTATTATTTTATATATACTGGGATTCTGTACTTGCCAAATATGCTGCAGAAATCTCCCACCACTAAGTCTGGCTGCAACCATTTTAATTGTGGGCAGCTGAAGCTGCTGCCTGTTCACTTCCTGGATTTACACAGACACACAGAGGCACACCTCCAGCTCTGCAGCGCTGCAGCTCTCATTGGCCCTCCTATGGCTCATCCCCCCACTCTTCCTGGCAAACTCTCAGGAGAGTGAGAGAGAGAGCTGGACATGATGTCATAAGCCTAGGCTTTTTACCAGACAAGAAACAGGAAGTGGGCTGTATAAGGTATTTACTGGCAGAAAAAAATGTTTTACTATCAAAAGTTAAAAAAAGGGCAGAAGATTTAATAGATGGAAAGCTGAAAAAATGACTGAAGTTCCGCTTTAAGGACTGGGCCTATTTTTCAGACTTGGTGTTTACAGGTTACCCAACCTGTCACGCTTCAAAATTGCGCCCACTTGTGGAATGGCGACAAACTTTGACCCTTAAAAATCTCCATAGGCGGCGTTTAAAAAATTTCTACAGCTTACTAGTTTTAAGTTACAGAGGAACTCTAGTGCTAGAATTATTGCTCTCGCTCTAACGATTGCGGCGATACCTCACATGTGTGGTTTAAACACCATTTTCATATGCGGACGTGACTTAACTATGCGCGCTCTGCAGGAAACTTTACATTTTTTTCCTCTTTTTTATTTTATTATTTTTTGACACTATCCTTTTAAAAAAAAAATTTAGGTCACTTTTATTCCTTTTACAAGGAATGTAAACATCCCTTGTAATAGAAAAAAAAGCATGACAGGGCCTCTTAAATGTAAGATCTGGGGTTCAAAAAAACATTTACACTAAAATGCAATTAAAAAAAAAACAAAAAACATTTTATATCTTTTTTTTGCAAAAAAAAATTCCCCTTTAAGACCATTGGGTGGAAGTGACGTTTGATGTCGCTTCTGCCATCCAATGGTGTGGAGCCGAGCGGGGGCCATCTTTCCCTCACTCGGCATCCAGCCTGTGAGGGAAGAGGACCCGATTGTCTCCGCCGCTAACGACGGCTCCGGTAAGCGGCGGAGACCATCGGAGCGCAGCGGGAGGGGCCCTCTCCCGCCCCCGATAAAAGTGATCCTGCAGCAAATCCACCACTGAGACCACTTTTATCTGAAAGCGGACCGCCTACTGTTGAAGAGTATACCGGGGTTATGTCAGCTAGCTGCTGCCATAACAACAGTATACCACATCAAACAGCCGACGTACAACTGCGGCGGGCGGTCCTTAAGTGGTTAATGGCTCACAATGAACCTTTCATTGGCCTGACAGCATTAAACTTAAAGATGATCTTTGCCCATAACAACTTGATAAACATGAATATGTTCTTTAGCAAGGAATATACATTCCAAAATAAAGATTAAGCTACCAAAATGACTGTGTCCTGTAAATTGCCCCCAGCATTGCCCCTGTTTCTTTTTGCTGGAGGCTGCCATTTTGCTAAAGCCCAGAGCCTCTGAACAGCAGTAAATCATAAAGTGGAACTAAACCCATTGATTTAACAGTTTCAAAAAACATTACATAACATAACAAACCTTACATTCCTAGAATGCCGGAATTGCTAACTGTCACATTTGCTTGTGTCCTCAACCAAACTGTCAAACCATCAAATGGCTGTTTTCATAACTGATCACATGTACAGCACCATGGCAATTGCAGATCAAACAGAAGCAGCTTCCTTGGCTGTAAAGGATAGGAGGGTTTTATTCTGCTTTATGGCTGTCAGCAGATCAGCCTCTAGAAATTCATCCAGTGCCTAAAAATGAAGAGCAACTGAGCATGTGCAGAGTGGGATGAGACAGTGTATTACTGGATTTTTAACAGCATAGGCTCTTATTTTTAATGCTTCACATAGCTATACCTGCAAAAGGGACCAGCCTGAAGTGATCTATCAGGACTTCATTTTGTGAAGTCTAAACTAAAGTTCCACTTTAAATCTGTCTGATCATCATTGAGCTTTGGACTGATTTGTAAATAAGCCCAGTACAACCAAGTTTCCAGACTTTTCATTGCGTATTTCAGATTTCGACACAAGTGGGCAAAGGTTTTGTTCTTTTTTGTCCTAGCAAAAACCCAAAAGTGAAGGATGGGAACCAACACTGCTATAAAAATGCGTGCTAAGGTTACACAGATTGTACATAGAGATAGCCTAGGAAGGCCAAATGCCACGTGGCCTACAATTGGGCACCTCGGGTCATTGCTGTAAGTGTTATTTGAAATGAAACTTAGATGTGATATTAGTTTTGTTTCCTCTACTTGCTACAGAAAAGAGAGGTTCATCAGAATCTGGACTAGGTAACAAATAAGCTGATTACTGTACTTTATAAAACATACATTAGTATTCATAACCTATTCATCCAGGTGTTGGGGAGCCAGCTTTTTCAATATGTACTAATAATCATTTCTACTAATAAACATATCTTGATATTCTCTTTTAGGCTTAATTTTAAAATCTCATGGGGGCTTTTATAATCCATTTATTCTGATTAATAAATAATAATGGGGTCATCATTTAAATAGTTAATCCATTGTAACAAATCTGGTAATTACTAAATACTTATCACCCATGTGGGACACTGTCACCACATACGGAATGTAGACAACAGTAGACAATCTGGCCTGTATCAGCCTACTCTTTCACAATAAAGATTAAATAAAGATACTGTGTGGAGCAACTTGCAAGTTATTACATAGGTGGTTGTATGCTATGGATATGACTCTTTTCATGTTATAAAAATGCAATAATCTATTTTGGAAACATGATTTTGTAATGAGATCTGTTACAGTATGTGTTCTTTGTAGAACACAAATGAATAAGAGTATTTTGGGGCAGAAGCTGATATTTACATTTCTTTATGAAATATGAAGGAACAAGATGAGTACTAGATCTGCACGATTTATTGTTAAGAATTGATATCGTGATTTTTTTCCCCCTTGCGATCTTGACAAAGCATTTTCCTGATTCTTTCTATGCAGAGAATTCTCTGCGGAAGCCGACAGCTGTCAAAAAAAAACAAAAAAAAACAAAACAAAAACAGGCAGTCTGCTAAGTATCACAACATTCCTCGACAGCTGAGCTAACTATAAACATTGTAACGTTTTGCCTTTAGATCAAAGGAATGAACTTCGGTGAGTAATTGAGGGACGTTTAACCACTTAAAGACTAAACCTTTTTCTGACATTTGTTGGTTTCAAGTTAAAATAATTATTTTTAGCTAGAAAATTACTTAGGACCCCCGAACATTGTATATTTTTTTTTTTTAAGCAGAGACCCTAGAGAATAAAATGGTGGTTGTTGCAATATTTTATGTCACACTGTATTTGCGCAGCGGTCATTCAAATGTAATTTTTTTGGAACAAAATACACTTTAATGAATTAAAAAAAAAAAAAAAAAAAAAAAAAACAGTAAAGTTAGCCCACTTTCTTTGTCTAATGTGAAAGATGATGTTACACAGTGAGAATCGTGATCTTTATTCTATGCAAAAAAATCGCGATTCTCATTTTTCCCAGAATCGTGCAGCTCTAATAAATACTGGTTGAGCACGTGTTTTTGCAGCCCACCAACCGACGCCCTTTAAGCTTAAGATTTTAGTTGGGGGTATTACTATAAAGGGGGCTGAGTACAAATACACGCCACACTTTTCAGATAGTTATTTGTAAAAAATGTTGAAAAAAAATGTATCATTTTCCTTCCACTTCATAATTATGTGCCACTTTGTGTTAGTCTATGACATAAAATACATTTACGTTTTTGGTTGTAACATGACAAAATGTGGAAAATTTCAAGGGATAAGAATACTTTTTCAGGGCACTGTACATGGTAGTATAAGGTATATGGTTTTAACCCAGCACATTGCAACTTTTCACATATATTCTGGCACACAAATTTGCCCGTCAGATTTAACAATGTTTTACTCAAACTGACCCACTTACCTCTAAATATAACACACTAAGCTATGCAGATAGTTATGTTTAAAGTTATTTTAGAATTTCAAAAATTTGTATCAAAAGTATAAGCCCTGAAGGGCCCTGGGGATGTGTTTTGCACATTTGAGCGCCATAGATTTCATGCTCTTGTGCACGTGTCTTCAGCATATACCGTATACAGTAAATTTGCATACAACATACTTGTGGGATAACAAGTGCAAGTCTGTGCCTGTCAGGCAGGCAGAAGTGGGTTTGACTAGTAGCATTTCACTTAATAACCATGCTTTTACTGTCAATAGGTTAGAGGTAAGTGGGTCAGGGCTGCATTTATTACAAAATATATTAAAACATACCAATTTTAGGCAGGTGCATGTATTAAAATTCCAAACCATAAAATCCTGTTTGCTTGATAATCACCAAGGAACAATGGAATTCTTAATATGTATCTATTTTAATTTTTTTGAGAATCATGCAATATAGTTACTCGAGTTTATGCCGAAATGGCAAAGGGAAGAAAATGTTTTAGATATATGATAAAAAACACAGTAAATGTATTTTTATTTTCGCTGCTATAATCCTATATTACAAAAAAAACAAAACAAAAGAAAAACATATTTCTTGTTTGCATAAGTGGACCTTTGCTTAGTTTATTTATGAGATGCAGATTGACTACAAAAATGTCTGTGGCTATACTAGTGACTGACCAAAAGGCATAATCTGTTATTTATTAAGAGTAGACTAACATGTTTATGCATTAAAGTGACATGGCATAGGTTCTCAGATATTGTGTTGACTGAGTCTGTAGTACAGAAGCAGACAACTTTGTTGCTATATAGGGCTTCACGTATAACCCCTGACATCCCCAAAGGGCCACATATATCAGTCACTGGACGTACTGCTACAGAAATCAATCAGAGACTGCAGGCATGCAACAGGAAAAGGTCAGAGACTGCAGGCATGCAACAGGAAAAGGTCAGAGACTGCAGGCATGCTGTTGAAGTTTTTGAAGACTGGGGGCATGCTTTAGGAAATTGGTAGAGATGGGATCCACATTACATATGACTGTTAGAGATTACTTTTATTACAACCATTTCATTTATCAATTCTTCCACATGTGTGCTCCCTACTGCACCCCTAAATGACTAGTGCCAGATTTGATATTTGTCTTAAGAACCAAAAAAAATCAGAGGAAAAAATGAAATGAGATGGACAACACAGAAAAAGTTAGGTAGTATGAAAGAAAGAAACCATACTATTCAACTACTGGAAGATGGTTTCAAGAATATTTTTCCTTCATTGGTATTAGTAAGCATCAGGTAAGGAAAACATAGGCTACTATTTGCAGGGGTAGAAAGTGCCAGTTATTTGCAGGTGTATACCAAGCAGTAAAGATTCTGAGGCAAGCAGCTTTCTCTTTCAATAATACCTGTATTGTAAAATATGTCTATAGTTGCTAAAGTAAATAAAGTGCCTACTGAGGGGTTAGTTTTTAATCTGTCTCCGGATCCCCCTCACTCCTGAGCTGCAGAGCAATCACATGGGCCACTATGAACAAGTGGCCCTTTTACTCCTTATTTGCTCCAGTTTTTCTTATAAAAGAGAAGTATGGGGTTTTTTTTTTTTTTTTTGATTCATACTTACCTAGGTGGATGCAGCATCAGACCGATGCTGATCTGTCCCCCGCCGTCTCTGCACTGAGAACCGAGCCACCGATGGCTTGGTTTTTACAGATCCTCAAGAGGAGACCTCCTGTCGCTCCTCTCTGCTTCTCCATGCTCACTGGAGCGCTGAGCTGTGGAGGGGTGGGGAGCGGCCGTCTCAGCGGCTCACTGAGTTGCTGAGACTGCCATCAATCAAGACAGCTGGCAGATTCAGATTTGAGAAGTCGGGATGATGCGCTGCCTTGACTGATGGCAGTGACGTCAGCGAAGAAAGGACTTCAGACCGCTCTCCGCTGAAAACGGGTCACAGGAGTGCAAAACGAATTGCACTCCTGTGACCCATAGGAGAAGCCCGGCCTTAAAAGGTCAGGCTGGACTTCTCCTTTAATACATTTACATCTTCTAATGTAGGTCATTGTTTATAATTCTATAACACCATTGTACTTATGACAAGGACAAAAATCTCCAGTTTTGAAGCCTAAGTAGTGGTACTTATAACTTAGTCCTAAAGTATAACTTTTATTTTTATTAAGTTTTATAAACCAACATACAAAAGAAAGACTTTGGTTATTCATAGTAGTGCATCTGCAAGTAATACACTTGAACATTCAATAAACAGATTTCAACTTACATGTCTCTTGTGATTGTTAACTGCAAGATTACAAGAAATTACCAACATACGTTTCTCCAGATTCATGAGGCAACCTGAGGTTAACATTGTGAGGTTTACGGCACAATCAGGAACAGTATACAACAGTGTATCTACCCTGGGGTAAGGGTTAGAGGGCTAGCCAACCATCTGCCCCATATTTTTTTAAAGGTTTTGGTTCTTTTTCGAACCTCAAACGTGAGTTTGTATAAAGGTAAAGAGTCATTAAGCAATTTTAAGCAAAGGGATTTTAGAGGTATCTGCAATCCTTTCCAGGACAATAAAATGGCTTTCTTCGCGTAGAAGTGCAGGATGCGAAGAAGTCTCTTAGTTTTGGATTATATGTCTAGGTCACCAAAAATGCCTAGGAGGCAGTTTTGGGGATGGAGAATGTTTGGGAGACCTACTGCTGATGAGATGAAGGACCCTATCTCTACCCAGAAGTCCTGGACTACTGGACAGGTCCAAAAACAGTGTAAAAAGTCTGCCACTTGAACACATCCTCTAAAACAGCCTGCTGTGGGAGCCAATCTCATTTGGTGTAACCTAGCAGGGGTAAGGTGGGATAGGTGAAAGATTTTTATGTTTTTATAATACGATCCCTGGAAGATATTACTGAGGTCTTGTATGTGTCACTGAATTCTGACCAGTCATCTTCTGTAAAGGTGATGTCCATAGAGGCCTATTTCATCTGAGCCACTCGGAACCTAGGGTTACAGTCAGTCGTAAGCGAAGCATAATATGTGGAGATAAGTTTAGTAGGGTCAGGGGTGCCTTAGTATTTTCTCTAATGGTGGTACGGTGATAGGGTTTTCTAAAGAGCCAAACTGAGCACAAATAGCATGATGGAGTTGGTAATAAAAGAACAGGTAAAAGCGTGCTAGGCCAAAATCAGTGCGCATCTGTTAAAAGGATTTAAATCCCTGTGTGTCATATAGATGACATAGGTATTTAACTCCCTTGGAGTACCAAAGTTGTGGGTCAGGTAGAGAGCACAGTTCTTTCAAGTTTGGATTGAACCACAGAGGGTTATTTGGGGAGGCTGACCATGACTCTGTAGAGATTTTTGAGACCATTATTTAAAACAGGGAGAGTGAGGTACTTAGCATAGATGTGCCCGGGTGAGCCGGGACTCAACTTCTATAGATAATGTCTTCAGAGAGGAGGCAATAGCTCCTTCAGTGGATGTACAGGCGTTCGCCGCAACGGGGGCAGCCAGTCATGAATGTGGACCAGTTGGGAGGCCAAATAGTACAAATAGAAGTTAGGAAACGCCAAGCCCGCCAGATGTATCAGCAACC
Source organism: Aquarana catesbeiana (assembly GCF_042186555.1). Taxonomy (NCBI): domain Eukaryota; kingdom Metazoa; phylum Chordata; class Amphibia; order Anura; family Ranidae; genus Aquarana; species Aquarana catesbeiana. The sequence continues at coordinate 352,185,284 of NC_133324.1, read as the reverse complement.
TCAGTGTTTCCAGCGCCACCCTAGGGGGCTTACCATTTCATAAGAACAGATTGTATCTATCCGCCTGAAGATGGACTTAGGGATTTTACAAGGGGAGTTGTCTAGAACATACAGTCAGGTCCATAAATATTGGGACATCGACACAATTCTAATCTTTTCGGCTCTATACACCACCACAATGAATTTGAAATGAAATGTACAAGATGTGATTCAGGTGAACGGTGTAGGAATTACAACAGTTTGTATATTTGCCTCCCACTTTTTAAGGGACCAAAAGTAATGGGACAATTGGCTGCTCAGCTGTTCCATGGCCAGGTGTGTGTTATTCCCTCATTATCTCATTTACAAGGAGCAGATAAAAGGTCCAGAGTCCAGAGAGCAATAGGAGAGGGTATTTCCAGGTTACATGAGATGGGTTGTATAACTGGATTAAATACGTTTCCAGAATGGATGGGTCCTGATATGGAACCCTTTACGTCTGCTCTGCACTCTAAGCTGATGAAGTCTGTGCCATTTAATCTCAGGGCTCCATTATTGTCCTTGTTGGGAGGCCAGGGATTAAACAGCAAGATTCATGAAGCCACAACCCTTTTAAGCCAATTGGGAGAGCTAGAGAAGACTAAAACAAAACCTGTCAGGGCAGTAGATAAGGTCAAAGCCAGACAGGAAGAAAACAAGCAGAAAAGAACAGAGAAGAAAGGGAATGGGGTAGAGAAGACAGGAGGTGAAGAGAAAACCATGCTAGTTATTTCTAGGAAACAAATGTGGGTGGACCTATTAAAGGCAGGAGTACCTAAAGATGAGATAGATGGGATTTCTACTGCAGAAATGCTGAAGAGGTGGAAACATTTATTAGGGAAAACTGTCAGGGTTAGAAACACTACTCCTAGTGAAGATAACATCAGCCTGGACTTAGAGAAAACAGAACAGACCGCTCCTGTTAGCCCCAAACCAATTCCCAAAACTGAACATGAACCCAAACCCAAATCCCTTTATCCTGGGGAGGAGTTAGAGAAAATCAGAAAAGGGGATTGGGAGGTTCCTTATCCTTTATGAAGGGAAGGTGAGTCTCCTGTAATAGCCGTGAGGGCAGGGAGAGCAGGAGACCGATGCCCATATGCACCTGTCACTGTATGGCAGGGAAGGTCATCTTCTCCTACACATGTAATGGCTTTAGTTGATAGCGGAGCTGAAGTTACAGTTTTGCAAGGAAATCCTTCCCATCACAAAGGAAAATTGATTTATGTAGAAGGTTTGGGAGGGCAAACTACACCAGCAGTTAGGATACGGGTGAAATTGGCTATTGGCAAGGGATCAGGATTTATGACAAATGTTTTGGTATCAGAGTTGCCCGAAAATATTCTTGGGATGGATGTACTTCAAGGTCAGTCAATTCAGACTGAAAGAGGTACATTCACATTCAGGTATCCTGATAAAGCGTATCTGGTAAGGGCAGTGAAGGCTGTGGTCAGAGGTCATGCGAAATGGACCCCTGTCTACATTTCTCCACCTGATTGCCCGAGATTTAAGTACCCTGAGTTTGAAAGTCGCTGTGTTCCACTACATTGATGACATCATGATCTCTGGAACAAAAGAAGATGTAACTGAAGCACTGCACCTGCTGATAGAGCACTTGGAGAACAGAGGGTGGGCTATCAACAGAGACAAAGTCCAAGGACCTGCCACAGAAGTGAAATTCCTGGGAATGATGTGGACTGGGCCACAAAGGAAAATTTCAGAGACAGTTGTGAAAACTATCCACGCGCTGTCGCCCCCTACTACCAAAAAGGAGGCACAGAAGTTCATTGGAGTTGTGGGGTTCTGGAGATTGTTCATCCCATTATGTGATTGCATTGACGTTGCGCTTTCTATAGTGCACTGTGTCCGGCGCCCGAACACAGTGCACATGGATGGGCCGCCACTGCACAGTATAGACACTTATTGTTAATGTTTTACATAACTATACCTACAAAAGGGGCCAGCCTGAAGTGATCTAGCAGGACTTAATTTTCTTACTAAAGTTCCACTTATCTGTTTAAAAAAAGTTCCACTTTAAGAAAGAGGAATCCCTAAGCACAGGAAGTGTACTGCTATTTATCAGGAGGAATTTAAGACAAAAGGTAAATTTTTTAGTGGTAAGTTCCTAATTAAATGTGAAACTTCACCTCAACAGGGAAGTTTCACTTATCCTCCTCTTCCACTCCTCCTCTCTCCCTGTTGGGGACAATTTTTTTTTCAGGGATCAGGTACCTACTTCTGGATGGTAGCCGGTCCCACTTCCACTTGGCTTACCTAGGTGAGCAGAGTGGAGGTTTGCCCAACACCCCCCCCCCCTTCCCGCAACCTCCTGGGATACGTCACATGTCTCAGAAAACTCCGGGATCATTGAGAAAGCACAGCACATCTTGTGCATGCACAATGGGAAGCTGGCTGTGAAACACCAGAAGTCAAAGCTAGCATGCCACAAGTAAGATTGTGGCGCGGGGGACCAGAAGACCGGCAAAGAACAGGCCCAAGTGATGACAGTGCTGGATCCCTGGACTGGTAAGTGTCTTATTATTAAAATTCAGCAGCTATGGTATTTGTAGCTGCTGACTTTTATTTTATTTTTTTTACTGTTCGGAGCTCCTCTTTACCTTTTCTAGATATTCCCTATAAGATCTTTTTTAGTTCAAGTCTACTTTAAGCTACGATTGGTAATAACTTCAGTCAGGAAACTGCACAGTTTCTCTGTGCCATGTGTTGTTGCCTAATCGGTTTTACTTGATATGCGCTGAAAATTGATGCATACAGCTTAAAGTGGTTTTTAAAGGAAATCTATTTCAGGGGTAGTGGCGCTGTTCAAAGGTAATCAATTATATGTGAACTCACTGTGCTATTAAATCTAAACAACTCTCCATAAAACTGCAAAGTGCTTAAAGTATATAAAAGTGTAAAAAATAAAAATTCATGAACAGTAAAAAAAATTATAGTGATAATATCCCACATCAAATGTTGATATGATGTGACGTGCTAAATAAAGGGGGGTAACTTAAAGCGGGATTCCGTCATTAAAAAAAAAATTAAAAAGTCAGCAGCTACAAACACTGTAGCTGCTAACTTCAAATAAGTACTTGCCTGTCCTGGGTGCCCGCGATGTTGGCCGTCCCTCGGCTCTCGGGTCCCGGCACCGCCATCCTAGGTAAGGGAAACAGGCAGTGGAGCCTTCCCATAACACACTGCGCCCCATTCCCCAGAAGACAACGCGGGGAGGAGAAGACTGAAGATCACCGCAGTGTAGGAAGAGGCAGATTAGGAAGACTGCCTAGTAACAGCCATTTCACGTAAGTAAAAAAATGTTTTGTTTTTTTTCTTTTCCTCCATTTTTTTAGGTATTTTTTGGTGCATTTTTTTTTTTAAAGGGTGGACCTCCACTTTAATGAATAAAAAGTGCCCCCTATTTGAATACAAAGAAAAAGCTTTAAGCAGGTGAATGCCAAAAAAATATATATATAAATATGTAAAATAAAAGGTGGCAATAAATAGTATCAAAAGTAACATAAAAGAATCCAAGCAAATATACATGTGGATATAACTATACACTAAAAATATTAGTCTGTGAGTGATGATCCATGCATAAATTCAAAAATAATAATGGTGACTCTTCAATATTGATACTTTTGATACTATTTATTGCCCCCTTTTATTTTACATATTTATATTATTTTTTTTTGGCATTCACCTACTTAAAGCTTTTTCTTTGTATTCACATGGGGGCACTTTTTATTCATTAAGTTACCCCCCCTTTATTTAGCACATCACATCATATCAACATTTGATGTGGGATATTATCACTATAATTTTATTTACTGTTCATGAAATTTTATTTTTTACACTTTTATATACTTTAAGCACTTTGCACTTTTATGGAGAGTTGTTTAGATTTAATAGCACAGTGGGTTCACATATAATTGATTACCTTTGAACTGCGCCACTACCCCTGAAATAGATTTCCTTTGTCTTCTGAACCTCACTGAGGTGATGTTCCTTGTTAGGGGGGCTGCAGTTCTTTTCTCCTAAGCGCAGAAATTTGGTGTTTCTTAAAGTGGTTTATAAGCCACGGAATAACCTTGCTACAATCCACTCTGCTATATTAAATATTGTCCCCAGTGCATGCATTTTTTTTTTTAATGCCGCTGTGTACCTCATTTCAGAGCGCCGATCGGCACTCATGTGATCGTCCACCTCTCTTCTCTCTCGATCTGACAGCAAAGCAGAGCTGAGAAACCCCCTGCTGACGTCAGTTGGGAGGAGGAGGGAGGTGGCCGGTCACGTGAGCACCGATTGGCGATCTGAAATGAGGTACACAGAGGCATTTTTTTAAAAAAATGTACTGGGGACATTATTTAATAAAGTAGAAGGGATTGTAGCAAAGTTATTTAGTTATGATAGCAGCTTGAGGGGAGGGCTGGGGAGTTGATGGAGCTGACAGGCAGGGAGGGAGGAGAGCTAGGGATGACGGAGGCACGTAAACTGACCACGGTGTCAGGGCTCAGCAGCCATGATAAACCGTGGTCAGTTTACGGGGGGGGAGGGCATAGCTAGGCAGGATCAGCCAGGTATTTTAGGTTATACAGGGGGCCATATTGCACAGCACAGGCACTGTGCTGTATAACATGCTTTAAGGGAACAGGATCTTTTTTTTTGTTTTTTGTTTTTTGTTAGGGTAACAAACACTTTAAGTTTTGCAATATAAAAATCTTTAGGCAAAAGTTTTGTTGATCACAAATACTTTTATAGAATTTGGTGCAGAGAAAGTTATTGTGTAAAAAAAAAAAACCCTTCATATTACTTCTAAGCATAACTTAATGGATGTGACAGGTGACAAGTATGTAACCAGTAAGTTACCACCTCCCGGAAAACAAACTGTGTAGACAGCCAGCTGTAAAAAGAAAACATAATAAGGCATTGCCCCATGTCAACATTTGCACTGTGCTGTCCTTTCACAGAAAACAATTTGTGCAGTGATGGCAGCAGTTAGCTGTTTGTGCATTATGTCTTTTTCATGTAAAATGAATACTGAATATTACAGCCAAAACATGAATGATAATTTAAATATTTTGTAGTTTTATTGCAGATCAAATTTTATAACAAAAGTATATGTAATATACTAAAGGCTTGATTTAATGGGCAGAGTGCTTTCAGGTGTATTCTGCCTGCATTTGAGATTATCAGGACGGATTCCGCTGAGGGCACCTGATGTAAGGACGGACTCCGCTGGGGGCACCTGATGTAAGGACAGACTCCGCTGGGGGCTCCTGATGTAAGGACAGACTCCGCTGGGGGCACCTGATGTAAGGACGGACTCCGCTGGGGACACCTGATGGCATCTGGTGGCAGGCGACATGGCAGGTGACACACTCAGGGCTCCCACTGATTCTGCATTATGGTGAGTTGAATGATTTCATTTTATATTACAATGTAATAATAGAAATAATGCGCTTCAATCATCCTGACACCATAACAACCGTGGTGCCGGGATGATTGAAGTGCTAATACCAGGTGTTTGGAGAATCTTTATCTGCTGATTGTTAAAATTTCTAGAATACACAAATTTCCATTGTGGTATAGGATCTGGGCCTGCTGTCCCTCCCTCTCTCCCTCCCTCTCCCTCCATCCCTCGTTCATCTCAGATGCTAACCACACCCCCTTAGAGCCACACCATTTAAGCCACAGCCACTATTTCGCTGACACAGTGTCCATTTTCACCAAGTGGGAGGGGTCAAAAAGGAAGGACGGGGTCTGGCGCCCCCCCATCTTAAAACTTCACCAGCTGTGTGTGTGCACTGGTAACACGTTGACAGTAAATTATTATAGCTAAAGGCTGAAAGTAAAAACGCATTCATTTTTTGTGCTTTAGTAAAGTAGCGAGGGTGGAGTGTGAGCTATCTACAGCTAATCCAAGCCATTCCAGCAAGATCCTGAACTGCCAGATTGTTAGTTTTGGACATTCTTAGTAATCCATCAACCCTGTACCCTTCTTCTTTAGCTCCTATGGATATCGGAAGGCAAAAAGTATTGCCTGCAGCCTCCCTGTAGCTGACGCCTTCCCCATCACTGACCCACCATGCTGTGTTTTGTGTGTGGAGGTGCCAGCTTGGTAGAGGAGCAGAGTTTTGCTTTCTCGTGCTAGGTTTTCCCTGATGACTGGTAATCTCATGACTGGTGGGGGAATATTCAAGACGCAGTAGTAGAGGTAGGGAAAGGACAGATCCACAAAATGGAAGAGACAGAATCAGGGAGATCCTTGCACTGCAGCTTCATCCCCAGCAAGTAGGACAGTTAGCAGCATCTTAGTGGCATCACAAAATCTTACTTGAGACTAGAAGTCGGAGGCAGTTCCTCTCACATAACAAAATTACAGGCTTAAAGCAGAACTTTACCCATAACAACTTGATAAAAAAATAATATTCTTTAGCAAGGAACATACATTCTTTATCAATAATTATGCTACCAAATTGCCGTGCGCTGTAAATTGCCTCCAGCATTGCTCCTGTTTCTTCTTGCTGGAGGCTGCCATTTTGCTGAAGCCCAAAGCCCCAGCTGTAAATCATAAAGCAGAACTAAACCCATCAATTTACCGGTTTCAAAAAACAGTTTGATGTGATTGTGTCCTCAACCAAACTGTCAAACCATCAAATGGCTGGTGTCCTAACTGATCACATGTGCAGTACAATGGCAGTTGTAGGTCAAACAGAAGCAGCTTCCCTGGCTGTGGAGGATAGGAGGGTTTAATTTCGCGTTAAGGCTGTCAGCAAATCGGCCTCTACAAACAGGGTGAAACAGTATACTGTATGACTGGATTTTACATAGTATAGACACTTATTTTTAATGTTTTACATAACTATACCTACAAAAGGGGCCAGCCTGAAGTGATCTAGCAGGATTTAATTTTCTGACTAAAGTTCCACTTTTTATATGTTTAAAAAAAAGTTCCACTTTAAGAAAGAGGAATGCCTAAGCACAGGAAGTGTACTGCTATTTATCAGGAAGAATTTAAGACAAAGGGTAAATTTTTTAGGGGTAAGTTCTTAATTAAATGTGAAACTTCACCTCAACAGGAAAGTTTCACTTATCCTCCTCTTACACTCCTCCTCTCTCACTGTTGGGGACACTTTTTTTTCAGGGATCAGGTACCTACTTCTGGATGGTAGCCGGTCCCACTTCCACTTGGCTCACCTAGGTGAGCAGAGCGGAGGTTTGCCCAACACCCCCCCTTCTCGCAACCTCCTGGGATATGTCACGTCTCTGGAAACACCGGGATCATTGAGAAAGCACAGCACATCTTGTGCATGCACAATGGGAAGCTGGCTGTGAAACACCAGAAGTCACAGCTAGCTTGCCACAAGTAAGATGGTGGTGCGGGGGACCTGAAGACCTGCAAAGAACAGGCCCGGGTGATGACAGTGCTGGATCCCTGGAATGGTAAGTGTCTTATTATTAAAAGTCAGCAGCTATGGTATTTGTAGTTGCTGACTTATATTTATTTTTTTTACTGTTCAGAGCTCCGCTTTACCCTTGCTAGATATTCCCTATAAGATCTTTTTAGTTCAAGTCTACTTTAAGCTACGATTGGTAATAACTTCAGTCAGGAAACGGCACAGTGCCATGTGTTGTTGTCTAAGCGGTTTTACTTGATATGCACTGAAAATTGTTGCATACAGCTTAACGTGGTTTTTAAGCCATGCAATAACCTTGCTACAATCCCCTCTGCTATATTAAATAATGTCCCCAGTGCATGCATTTTTTTTTTTTTAAATGCCGCTGTGTACCTCATTTCAGAGCGCCAATCGGCACTCACGTGACCGTCCACCTCTCTCCTCTCTCGATCTGACAGCAAAGTGTGGCTGAGAAAACCCCTGCTGACGTCAGTTGGGAGGAGGAGAGAGGCGGCTGGTCGTGTGAGTGCAGATTGGTGCTCTGAAATGAGGTATACAGCGGCATTTATATTAAAAAAAATGCACTGGGGACCTTATTTAATATAGTAGAGGGGATTGTAGCGAGGTATTTAGTTATGATAGCAGCAGGAGTGGAGGGCTGGGCATTTGATGGAGCTGACAGGCAGGGAGGGAGGAGAGCTCCGGATGACAGAGGCACGTAAACTGACCACAGTGTCAGGGCTCAGCAGCCAGGATAAACTGTGGTCAGTTTACGGGGGGAAGGGCATAGCTAGGCAGGATCAGCCAGGTATTTTAGGTTATACAGGGGGCTAAATTACACAGAACAGGCACTGTGCTGTATAACATGCTTTAATGGAAAAAGGATCCTTTTTTTTTTTTTGGGTAACAAACACTTTACTTTGCCAATACAAAATCTTTAGGCAACAGTTTTGTTGATCACAAATACTTTTACAAAGTTTGGTGCAGAGAAAGTTATTGTGTAAAAAAAAACAAAAAAAAAAAAAAAACAACCTTCATATTACTTCTAAGCATAACATAATGGATGTGACAGGTGACAAGTATGTAACCAGCCAACATCAGCAGTAAGTTACCACCTCCCGGAAAACAAACTGTGTAGAGAGCCAGCTGTAAAAAGAAAACATAATAAGGCATTGCCCCATGTCAACATTAGCACTGTGCTGTCCTTTCACAGAAAACACTGTAATTTGTACAGTGATGGCAGCAATTAGCTGAATATTACAGCCAAAACATGAATGATAATTTAAATATTTTGTAGTTTTATTACAGATCAAATTTTATAACAAAACTATATGTGATATACTAAAGGCTTGATTTAATGGGCAGAGTGCTTTCAGGTGGATTCTGCCTGCATTTGAGATTATCGTGATATGCTTCTGACATCATTCAGAGATCAGTGACACGTGTATTTGACCTTATTCTAATTTACATTTGACCTCCTTTGAACTACATCAACCTGCCTCAAGCTGCATTTGCATTCCCATTGAGTTGCTAGGAAAAGCAGCAGTTTTGCAAAAACAATATCTTCTGTATACAATCCCTAGGCAGTGCACATTTAAAGTGGTGTTCTGGCCGAAATTATACTTTTTAAATAAAAATACCCCTATAATACACAAGCTTAATGTATTCTAGTAAAGTTAGTATGTAAACTAAGGTCTGTTTTGTTAATTTATAGCAGTAGTTTGTTATTTTATAAACTTACAGCAGGCCGAGGCCATCTTAAGTGTGGGCACCTGAAGCCAGACTGTATTTCTTCCTGGATCTCATCCTTGCAGATCTCGCACATGCTCAGTGCAGCACAAGCAGTGTAATAGGTTTCAGGTCAGGTTTCCATAGCAACGGCAGTGTCAGAGGAAGTTGCCGCCCCTTCCCAGAAGGCATTGCAAACAGGAAATGATGCGATGGGCCATGGCCAGGGAGGAGGAAGTGAAAAATGAATACAGCAGATATACAGTAGGTGCTGAGAAAAAACATTTTAAAATATCCAATTCGTTTACAGTGCGCAGTTTAGTGAGGGATGCTGAAGAGTTGTAAAAGTGGGTGGAACTCCACTTTAAGCTAAGGCCAATCAAAAATAACATTTCTATTGCAGGTGCACTTTTGTAAACTTAAAGTGATTTGTAAAGGTTCATTTAAAAAAAAAAAACCATTTAAATAACAAACATGTCATACTTCCCACCCCTGTGCAAGGGTTTTGCACAGAGTGGCCCTGATCCTCCTTTTCTAGGGTCCCCCAGCAGCACTCCTGGACCCTCCTCTTTGGCGAGTGGCCCCATGGAGAGACGATTTCCATGGGGGCACCCATGCAGGAGCGCTCCCGAGTCCTGCTGCTGTGTCCATTGACACAGACAGCAGGACTTGGCAGGGCTCCCATGTCACTGGATTTGATTGACAGCAGCGGGAGCCAATGGGTGCTGCTGCTATCAATCTATCCAATGCGGACCTGAGACAGTGGCTGGAGCTGCTGGGCTTGTGGTCGTCGCTGGAACGATCGGGTTCAGGTAAGAAAAAGGGGGGCTCTGGGGGGGAGCTGCAGCACAGAAGGTTTTTCACCTTAATGTATAGAATGCATTAAGGTGAAAAACCCTGAGACTTTACAACTCCTTTAAGCCTAGTACACACCACTAGTTTTCTTTTGTTCAACCCAGCAGGTTGGCCGGCTTCTTTTGAACCGGCTGATGCCGGCTGACATTCGGCCCGTGTCTACTAGGCTTTAGTATAAATATGAACAAGACAATAATGGATTCAACTGTGGACAGTCTGCTTGAAAATGTAAGATGGCAGTGAACGTAATGTGCGGCATCCAAGATGATTCACAAGGGGACTAGCTACAAACCCTGGAGGCGTGAATAGTCAGCTACCCATAGGAAGGTGGCATGTGGGACATAGTCTGAAAATGCCATAAATTGTGCCAAAAGGAGCTACTCAGTGAACAAGACAGATTGCATGATTATTTTGGTAGGATTTTGATGAAGTTCCAAGTCTATCAGGCAAGATCTCCTGCCACTGCCAGTGAGTAGGGAACACCATTTTGCAGGACTGTGTATGTTTGAGAGAACTATTTGCAGGACTGTCTGTACTGTTATACTATCAAGGGAAAACTGGTAATTTCATTAGATTACGAACGCATATTGTATGCTCAGGAGAATTGCATTTTTTAAAATTATGACTACTCTGCTATGTTAGGCTCCCTTGGTAAGATACCAGTGTTTGATCTAGGAGACGGCCAGCCCATTACACAAAGTTCCTAAAACACTCATATCTTATTATTCCACATCAAGCTGAAGTGTCTGATTCTACCTGTCCTGTTAAGCCTGGTACACACTAACATTTTTTTTCATCCAACCCAGCGGAATGATCAAAAAGAAATTGGAGAGTTCGGGAGGAACCGCTGTACTAACTATGCAATGTTAGTACAACAATCTATCCTGCTGAACTATTGTGTTCTGACAGGAGGACTGCCCCCCCCCCCCCCCCCCCCCCATCCGCCAGAATACTCCAGTCAGCCATTATTAGGCAGACCTTTTTTGGTCATGTCCCTTTGACAGAAGCCAGCCGAATGGCTGCCGTACACGGGCTGAATGTCAGCTGGCTTCTATTGAGCCGGCCTATGCCACCTGATATTCGGCCACTAGGCTTAACCCAAACCCCATATATTCCATATCTGATATGTATGTCAGGTAGGCTGCCTCAACCATAATAAAACAAAGGCGTCAATAATTGTAGCAGGCTGAGTAGACAAACTTCATAGCACCTTTTGTCAAATAACACATTGTATAGTGAATTCAACTTGCAAGTGTCTTCCTCTTTTTTGGAGATGGTAGGCATTAAATAGTTCCTCATAATAAATTAGCTTGCATGAAGCAAACATTCATGAATTTGTGGGTGTGTTGGACTTTTCCTTTTACACCAGGGCTTCTCAAAGCCAGTAAATAGTCTCAGCTTAGTTTACTGTCAGCAGTATTTGCTTGCACTATACAACACAGAACACTTCCCCTTTCTTTGGAAAACCAAGCTGTACACAAGTGGTCCTTTTAAATAGTATAGTGGCCATAATAAGGTGGTACATATTTCAGATACAAAGAAATATGTGGATAGATGAGTAAAGGTGACAATAGATATTAGAAAATGTTCACATCATCTCTGCATTTATGGTCAAGTCAGGAAATATTTGTATATTAGTGTACCACTCCATGACCCTAGTTGATGTTACCTGGCTGAACCTGCTCAAGCGTAAATTCAGTCGGCCGGGGTGGATTTCTGGCCAATCTAAATTGTTTTCCCTGGAATAGCTGGTGACCACCTGTTTGTACAATATGAACTTGCATCTTTGTAGAGTAATCTTTTGAAGGTTGCTTTAGTAACAAAGCTAAGCCAGCAACAAATATAGGCCAACCATAAATTGCATGCTGTTTTTTATAGTGAAGCTACTCTACAAATATACAGTATAAGATCTAGGTAGCTAGTTACTTTGTGGGTTATTTACGAAAGGCAAATCCACTTTGCACTACAAGTGCAAACTACAAGTGCAAAGTGCACTTGAAATTGCACTACAAGTGCACTTGGAAGCACAGTCGCTGTAGATCCGAGGGGGGCATGCAAGGAAAATAAAAAACAGCATTTTAGATTGCACATGATTGGATGATAAAATCAGCAGAGCTTCTCCTCATTTCAGATCTACCCCTCAGACTTACAGTGACTGCACTTCCAAGTGCACTTTCAGTGCAATTTTAAGTGCACTTTGCACTTGTAGTGCAAAGTTGCTTTGCCTTTCGTAAATAACCCCCACGTGTACTGATAACCAACCACTCCTCTCCCTCCAGAAGTGATTAATGCCTATGATTATGATCAAATTTTGTGACTTTAACCTTTTCTCTACTTGAGGGATTCTCTTGGCTTGAACTGATCTGCTGATGATAGTTGTGTAAGAATTGTTCCTTTAGGTGACTAAAAACTTGCTTATACAGTTTCTTTGGACTGGCAACTGGGGGCATAGATAGTAGTGTTGTGTGCTTTCCTTGCTAAAACATGTCCGTCTTTCCAAGCTCAAAAAGTTGGGAGGTAAGGTTCATTTATATAAACCTGAAAAACAGTTGTAGAAAAAAGCAGAATAATAGCTAGTAACAAACAAACTGTTATCAGCACAAAAGGTGCAGAGTTCAGTTGATAAAATTTGGCTTTTGTCCCATTACCTGGAGCTCACAGGCTTGTAAGCACATTAAGCAATATATTTATGAAAGTGATTGCTGAGCAGGTCAGTTTACTCACTTGCACTTTTCTAGAACCTCACCCTGCCTTCTATTCAGTTTGTATTTACTTATTATTCAGGTTATGCTTCTAACAGCACTATTTCATTAGCATTTTAAATAACATGCTTGCTGAGATGAACCTTAAGCGCAGTAAAGAGGGTTTTTTTTGTTTCTAAGGGTAGCTATACAAACAAGGTGATATTCATATAACCCAGCCAGTCTCACTTCTCTGGGTGGCCTTCAAGTCTGTATAACCAAGCCACTGTGTGGGGGAAATGATAGAGCATTTCACTGTTCATGCACCCTTTCCCTCTCCATACAAAGCCTACAGGACAGAAGAATTCAGACCAGAAGTTAGAAAGGCTTGTTAAATCTCCTAGGGGACCAAGTGCACATAACACTTGCCCCTGTTAAAACTAGAGCATTTATTATTGCCATTGCCAGTAGTAGGGTTGCCACCTTTTGTTTAAGCCAAACCCGAACACTTAGTAATGCAGTGCACATAGTGTGCTGCAGCAAAATGTGGGCGTGGCCAAATTGCTTTTGCTGACATCATCACCCCGTCCCCCAGTGATGCCGAACCTGCTCCCAGACAGCCGCCTGCAGCTCCTGGATAGCAACAGATTTGTGTGTGCCTATCTTGGTTACTTTGGGAGCCACAGCCCAGTTTAAATAATGTGTCCGGGTTTCAGGTGGACTGAAACCCGGACACATGATTCAAAACCTGGACTGTCCGGGTGAATCCCGGCAGGTGGCAACCCTAGCCAGTAGCTCCACCCCAGATTGAAGATTTAAGTGTGTTTCTATGGGTGAGGTACAAGCAGGGCTTTTTTTTCCAGCAGGAATTCGGGGGAACGCAGTTCCAGCACCTCCAGCACTGAATGTAGTAATGGTAAGGGATGCTGCGGTATGCTGGAGGGTCCATTGATGCTGGCTGCTGGGGAATTTATACTTGCCTGGGGGGGTTAATCTATTCTTGAGGGAGGGATCTATTGTTGCTGGCTGTTGGAGGGTCTATTAATGCTGGCTACTGGGAGATCTACTGTTGGCTGTCTGGTAGGGGTTGGACAACAATAGGTCTCCCAGCAGCCAATGTTGACTGGTAGGGGTCTATTGTTCCTGGGGTGGATCTGTTGTTGCTAGGGGGTATTTTGTTGCAGGGGGTCTATTGTTACTTGGGGGATCTATTTTATTGTATTTCCTATTATCATTAACCAATTCCATACAAATTACTTAGCACCAAAAAACAATACTCAATACTTTTGTAGCACCCTTGTCCCTAGAACAAGGCTGCAGGTAAATGTAGTTGGGCTGGATGATAACCAGTCTCGCTAATTTGTAGTGTTTAGTGATTACATGACTTCTGTCTAATTCCTTTCTAATGCCCCGTACACACAGTCGGATTTTCCTACGGAAAATGTTCGATGGGACCTTGTTGTCGTGTGTACAGGGCATAAGTGTGGCTTCTCTGTTCTGTCAGTGGGTGGTGCTGTTGCCTTTGACATTAGCGTGATGAGTTACAGTGAAGTTCAGGTTATTATAAACATACTTTTCTCAGCCAATCATATTTGCAGCTAAGCATGCTGGAAAAGGCTATTTAATGGCATGAAGTCAGGTGATCAAGCAGTGTGTTCCCACCCAGGGCTACGGCCCTGGGTGGATGGTGTATGAAGAACTCCTGGCTGCTAGGCCCGAAGCCCAAGGCCTATCCAGGTGGCTTCCGGCTGCTAGGCCTGTCTGAGGCCTATCCGGGTGTTCAAGTTCCTGATGAGGAAAGCCTGCCAAAGATTCAGTAACAATTCTAGAGGGATGGAGTTCTAAGGAAGCACCAGAGAAAGGACCCTTCATTAACAGGAGGCTATGAAAGTGGTTGGAAACCCTAAAAAACAAAAACAAAAAAAACCCTGCAAGACAAAGGCATAATGAGCTAGTATGCATAGCATACTTTCTAGATCTTCCTCTGGCCTTACAGCATAGTATAGCAGCTGTCTCTCCCCTGAGAGGTAGAGCAAAGGGAAACCCCAAGGACACTCTTTCTTGACAGGTCACGGTCCCAGTACACAGAGCCCCGAGTGCCAGCTCCACCCCAACTTATTAGGACCCACTACCCTTTTGCTCCACCAATGGGAGGTGCAATCTTTAAAGGGGGACCCTACCTGCATACACCTTTGCTATTCTGTAGTCATGCCTTCCTTGCTACTGTTAAAAGATTGAATCTTCAACCTCATGTAGCCACCAGCTAGTTCATAGGAGACTACTACAGTAGTGGCTAGTGGCTTGTCAGGGCCGGTCATTCCCTAAAAACACAAGTCAACAACAGAACATGCTAGCAGCTACAATGTTTGTCAGATAGACTAATGTAGTAGCTGCCAGCATGTGCTGTTGTTAGCTTGTGGGGGAGTGGCGCTGTTGCACTGCTGTTGTCATACACACAACACATGCTGGCAGCTACTACTGTAATAATCTACTCTATACTAGCTGACCGTTGCGGAAGATTGCGGGCTTGATCTTTTATCAGCAGCAGAGGCATGAGGCTGTAGGAAGAAGGGGCTGTGGGAAGTTTTGGGCTCAGCCATTTATTAGTACAAATAGAGCAGAGGTGAAACAGGGAAACATGGCAATAAGGGCTGCAGATGTTCAGTCTGCAGTGTTTAGAGGAGTCCGTGTCACGTCTACCCCAATGCAGGTGGTCAAACACTATAGCTGGCTACTCTGTTCTTCACCTATAGCAGCCCCCTTTCCCATAAGGCAAGCAGGCCTACCATTCCCCGGTTGCCTTATGGGAAAGGGGGCTGCTATAGGTGAAGAAAACAGTAGCCAGCTATAGTGTCTGACCACCTGTGTTGGGGTAGACATGACGTTATCACTAGCCTTTAAGACAAAAAAAAAATTCTGTTAAGATGGACTCTACACAGGCCCCTTTATTTTGCTGAGGAAATTTGCAAACTGACACACCAAGTCCAGGAACTGTCTGTGCGTGTAAACACACCTCCAGCAGTAACGCAGGAGGCAGTGCCCAAATTGAACCTGTCTGATCGTTTTCTGGTGACCCCCATATGTTTTCCAACTTTAAAAATAGTTGTATTCTATATTTTAAGCTTAAGCCACACTCTTCTGGTTCTGAAGCACAGCGGGTTGACCTGATTATTACATGGTTGCAGGGGGATCCCCAGTCTTGGGTGTTTAGTCTCCCCTTTAGTTGACCCAGCCAGAGGGTCAGTTGAAGAATTTTTCAAGGCCCTGGGTTTACTCTATGATGATCCTGGCCATGCCCACTCACATTACTTCAGGATAAACACACCGCTGAACAATACTGTTCTGATTTCCGCCACTCGGCACCTGACTCAGGGTGGAATGACCTAGCTTTAAGAAGCCAGTTTAGGTTAGGCTTATCAGACTCCATCAAAGACTCCTACACTACCCTGAACCAAAGTCATTGAATTAAGCCATGCAAATAGCCATACGTATAGATAGGCATTTATGGGAAAGGTGCACAGAGAGGTTTGCTTCTTTGCTCCCCAGTACACCACCTACTTCTTCTTTAATAACCCTTCCTGAGCCCTCTCAACCTCTCCTGGAGGATCAGCCCATGCAAATTGGCGCTACCCATTTATCCTCTGGGGAAAAGGCTAGAAGAAGATCTCAGGGACTCTGCTTATACTGTGGCAATCACGGCCACTTTGTCGCCAGCTGTCCTAATAAGCCGAGAAAAGGCAAGAGTCTAATGCGGGTGGGGTCTGCTTCTATAAACTATATTGTGTCAGTTTCCCTCGGAGATAAAGTTTTCTCATCACCTCTCAGCTTTCATAGATTCTGGTGCTGCTAGCAATTTCATTGATAGGGACCTAGCACACCGTCTACAGATTCCTGTGACTAAGGTGCACAGACCCTTTTCTGTCTTAGCTGTAGATAACTCTCCCTTGTCCATGGGCCTGGTCACCTTGTGCACTGTACCTATTACCCTGACCATTGGGGAATTTCATAGGGAGACAATCTGCTTCTACTTGATCTCAGCTCCTGCTTATCCCCTTATCTTAGGTTATCCCTGGCTTAAACTTCATAACCCGCACATAGATTGGGCTACAGAGGAGATTAGGTCCTGGTCCCAGACCTGCATCCAGAACTGCATTAAAACTGCTGACCAGTTGCCCATTTATAACTCTTGTGTGGCCAGAACCAGTCATGTACCTTTATTACAGTCCTATTTGGATGATGATCATGACAATGTTTCCAAGTGTGACTCCAGTTTGCATAACCATTTGCCTTTATATGACTCTGTTATAGCAAGATGCTGACAAGTCTATTGAATTCTCTACAGGCCACCTATCCTGCCAGATGCCACAGCCTGAATATTCTCTTCCTAGAAGCCAAACTTACCCGCTGTCTTGCAGCCTTGAGCCCTGTTTGGAAGCTTCCTCTAAGTCCTCAGAAGTCAAGCACCCTGGATTACCCCTACCTTTGCCTGTCCCTATACTCACTTGGATGCATAGCCAGGCTAGCTTCTCCGCAAGTTCCACTGTCGCTATGCCTGGCAATGCGAATCATTCTGTTGCTATGCCTGACGATGCAATTCAGTCTGTGGCTACACCTGGCAATGCAATTCAGTCAGCCTCTGCACCAGTTATGCCAGTCCAGCCCATTCTCTTTGCTTTTTCTTATTCAGGACTTTCTGTAACCTGGCCGCACCCTACTTCTACTACATTCATTCAAACCTGTCTAAGAAGTTCAATCCATTCTTTGGATAAACTGCCTCATTCGGCCAGGTGGGGCTTTAAACCTTTTTTTTAGTGCTCTCTCTGCATTCTGCTTGTGTTTCAGCTATCTGGCTTGACTCCTGTGACACGTCACCTGCTAACCAACCTGACCTTGCAGATCCACTGACTTCTGCCCAGTCTGATGGTCCTGTGCTGGGTGTCCAGCTCATCTTTAAGGGACCACGGGCCCCTTCTGGGGGGGGGGGGGGGTAATGTCAGGAGCGTCTAGCACTCCTGCTTCTTATTCCAGCATTCGAGTTTTGGCTATGGCATTCTCCCTGTCTTTGTCCACCTGCAGGCTGATTGATATGGTCAGACTATTCCCTGAACTCTCTCACTGAATCTGTCTGCTAACTGCAAGAATCTATTTGCTTTGCTCAGTTTGCACCTGCCCTGGCGTGGTGGCCAGGCACTATAGAATTGTGTATAAGTCCTGGGGTAACCGAGTACTGGTAGGCCTGCTTGCCTTATGGGAAAGGGGGCTGCTATAGGTGAAAAACACAGTAGCCAGCTATAGTGTCTGGCCACCTGCGTTGGTGTAGACATGACAGTCAGGGGCTGTGCGGGCTCTGTGTCTGTACTGCCCCCTTGTCTCTGTGCATTCAGCCAGAAACCCATCATCTTTGTCCAGTAGCTTGGATAGTGGTTGACGGTGGGAGGGACTAACTATCCAACAATGCTCCTTAGGATCCACAACACCACTTTTAATAGGGACAAGTGCTATGTGAACTGTGGATAGGACCCTGTGGGGAATTTAACAAGCCATATTACCTTTCTGGTGAAAGGTTTTTTTTAACGTTCTATAAAACCTATGGCTATCTTAAAGTTATCTCACGCTTTGCCAGGCAAGGCAACACGTTCACTTAACCCCCACTTCACTAGTGCTCATCCTACTGCATAGGAAAAACATGGATTAACTTTAATACAATTAAATATTAACTGTCATTAAAATGCTGCTGCTATCATTGAGATTATATAAATGATGCCTGAGCTGTTCTACCCACTTCTTCCTGCACTTTTCTCTGGCCAGTGAGTCTGAGCATCATGGTCATGGTTCAATATGAATGTACTCAGAGGTATACTCAGACACTACTCAGAAGTTTTGAAGCTTTACATGTCAAAACGAACTGTTATTCGGCCATAAAAACACCTAACTTTAAGAGAGCAAATTTTCCAAGGATGAGGGCTGCTCTCCATGACCTGGGAGGGAATATTGGCATCCAACACAGAACAGAAATTGGAATTCTTCAAAAAGACGGTATGCAAACTCACTGAAAAGTATATTTCCATGGACAATAAGTTCAAAGGGCTAAAATTAAAACCTATGTGGCTCACGGCCAAAGTTAAAAAAGCTATAAATAATAAGAAAAGAGCTTTTAAAAAATATAAAAATGAAGGCTCACTATCATCGTTTAAATGTTACAAAGAATATAACAGAATATATAAAAAGGAAATCAAGAACACAAAAATTCAAAACAAATGTCAAATTGCAAAAGATAGTAGGACAAACCCCAACCAATTCTTCAATTACCGTATATACTCGAGTATAGGCCGACCAGAATATAAGCCGAGTCACCTAATTTTTACCACAAAAAACTGGGAAAGCCTAGGATGGGAAACAATGCCCATCTGCAGCCTCACTGTGCCCATTTGCAGCCTCACTGTGCCCATCTGCAGCCTCACTGTGCCCACCTGTATTATCAGTGTCCATCTTCAGCCTCATTGTGCCCATCTGCAGCCTCACTGTGCCCACCTGCAGCCTCAGTGTGCCCATCTGCAGCCTCACTGTGCCCATCTGCAGCTGTACCTTTGATAACTAAAACAGCGGGTGTCTCCCACTGTGTCATGCAGCCTGTTCAGCGGCCATCCATTATAACAAAGCCCCGCCTCCTCCTCGTCCATGATAGATGGAACAATGATACAGTGCTGTGAAACTGTATCAGTGTTCCGTCTATCATGGACGAGGAGGAGGCGGGGCTTTGTTACAATGGACGACCGCCAAACAGACTGCATGACACAGCGGGAGACACCTGCTGTTTTAGTTATCAAAGGTACAGCTGCACCCTCACTGGAGACCTTCACTCGAGTATTAGCCGATGGGGAGTATTCAGCCTAAAAATTGTGCTGAAAAACTTGGTTTATACTCGAGTATATACGGTATATTAATAGTAAAAAGGTCAGGTCTGAGCATGTAGGTCCTTTACAAAAAAATCTAGGGTGGGTGACTGGGGACAAAGAGAAGGCAATTTTTTTAAATACGTTCTCCAGCTCTGTGTATACAAAGGAGCATGGAGGAACTCGTGTCTATAATGGGGATGGTATTGACACAGCCCCAAATGATCCACAATGGCTCAAAAATGATATGGTTCAGCAATATTTAGACAGAATTAAGGTGGATAAAGGACCAGATGGCATCTACCCACAGATCCTAAAAGAATTGAGCTCTGTCATTTTAATGCCATTGCTTCTAATTTTTAGGGACTCGTTAATGACTGGAATAGTACCACTGGATTGGCGTAGGGCCAATGTGGTGCCTATATTTAAAAAGGGATCAAAGTCTTTACCTAGTAACTATAGACCTGTTAGTTTAACTTCTATAGTCGGGAAGATACTGGAGAGTTGAAAAAAAGACCACATAGATGAGTTCTTGCTGGAAAAAAATATTTTAAGCAACAGACATCAAGGATTCATGAAATACAGAAGTTGTCAAACAAACCTGATTTCTTTTTATGAGGAGTAAAACTTTGGACAAAGGGATGACTGTGGACGTAGTATACTTGGATTTTGCAAAAGGGGCTGACACAGTTCCCAACACACGGCTAATGTGTAAGGTTAAAGGGATTGTAAACCCTCGTGTTTTTTCACCTTAATGCATCCTATGTATTAAGGTAAAAAAACTTCTGACACTGACTAGCCCCCCCGTTTTAGATTGATAGCAGCGCAGCAATTGGCTCCTTCAAATCCAATGATGTGGGCACCGGGGGGGGGGGGGGGGGCAGTCCGGCATTCTGTGTCTATGTATGCAAATGCTGGATGGGAGTGCGCCTGCACGGTAACCCCCAGGGGATCGCTTCTCCTAGGGGGTTTACCGATGTGGGGAGGAACTGATAGGGACCCCAGAACAGGTGGATCTGGGCCATTTTGTGCAAAACGAACTGCACAGTGGAGGTAAGTATGACATGTTTGTTATTAAAAAATAAATAAATTAGGGTTTACAACCCCTTTAAGTCTACAGGCTTGGAAAGATCAGTTTGTAAATGGCTAGAAAACAGGCTAAAAGACAGAATTCAGAGAGTAGTGATTAATGATTCTTACTCTAAATGGTCTAAGGTTATAAGTGGTGTACCCCAAGGTTCAGTGTTAGGGCCCTTACTTTTTATTATCTTTATAAATGTTATAGGGGCTGGGATTAAAAGTACTGTTTCAGTCTTTGCAGATGACACCAAGCTATGCAGTGGAATAACATCAGTACAGGATGTCTCCAATTTACATTGGGCAACTATGTGGCAAATGAGGTTTAATATTGATAAATGTAAAGTTATGCACTTGAGGGCTAAGAATATGCATGCATCATACATACTAGGGGGAGTACAACTGGGGGAATCCATAGTGGAGAAGGTTCTGGGGGTTTTGGTAAATCATAAGCTTAATAATAGCATGCAATGCCAAGCTGCGGTTTCCAAAGCAAGCAAAGTTCTTTCTTGTATTAAGAGAGGTATGGACTCCAGAGAGAGAGATATAATTTTGCCCCTGTACAAATCATTAGTAAGACCTCATTTGAAATATGCAGTTCAGTTTTGAGCACCAGTTCTCAAAAAGGATATCAGGGAACTGGAGAAAGTGCAGAGAAGGACAACCAAACTGATGAGGCATGGAGGAGCTCAGCTATCAGGAAAGATTAAAGGAACTGAATTTATTCTCTCTTGAGGAGAGAAGATTAAGGGGGGATATGATCAACATGTACAAATACATAAGGGGTCCATATAGTGAACTTGGCACTGAGTTATTCACTTTAAGGTCATCACAGAGGATAAGGGGGCACATATAGGGGAAAAGAGATTTTATCTCCAAATATGGAAAGGTTTCTTCACAGTAAGAGCTGTGAAAATGTGGAATAGACTCCATCTAGAGGTGGTTCTGGCCAGCTCAGTAGATTGCTTTTAAAAAGGCCTGGATTATTTCCTAGGTGTTCAATATATAAGTGGATATTAATATTTATAGGTAAAGTTGATCCAGGAAATATCCGATTGCCTCTCGGGGGATCAGGAAGGATTTTTTTTCCTCTGCTGTAGTAAATTGGATCATGCTTTGCTGTAGCTTTTTCATGCTTTGCTGTAGCTTTTCGCCTTCCTCTGGATCAACTGTGGGTATAGGATTGTGTATATGGGATTGTATGTTTTTTTTAAAAAAAGGACACAAGAAAGATGGACTTGTGTTTTTTTCAACCTGACTAACTATGTAACTATGTAATGGGATACATTGGGAGGCTGCTGCAGGTATGTGCTGGAACTTCTAGGTGCCTGCACTTCATGGTCCCTTTCACAAGGGCATTCCAATCAGGTCATCCTGTCAATTTTTCAGCAGACTGAATCGGAAACTCTACGTAAATCTATGGGCAGGCAGATGTACTGTAAACGGATGTGTGTCCGTTAACATCTTCCTACCTATGAGTCTGTCTAGGTCCGGAAAAAAAAAAATGGACCCAGACATGATAGATTGGGGGTAGCCTGATGTGAATGGACACCAGTCTCTTTACATCCAGCAGCTCATGGATCCGGCATGTCAGGGCCACGAAAAAATAAAATAGAGAAGTTTGTGGGTGGGCAGTGGTTGGTACGCTGTTATTTGGTTGGTTAAAGATATTACTGCTTGAGTCTTAGTGACTAAACATGTTGGTCTGTTATTAGTTAAAAACAGTTCTGTTTGATATTGAAGGTCCATCTTTTTTGGGTAATGTCGCCCACTTTGTGGGTGGACAGTGGTTGGTAAACTGTTATATGGTTGGTTGGTATCAGATATTACTTCTTGAGTCTTGGTTACTGAGCATAGTCTGTTAACGGTTAACAGCGGTTCTGTTTGGTATTAACCACTTCAGCCCCGGAAGAATTTACCCCCTTCCTGACCAGAGCACTTTTTGCGATACGGAACTGCGTCGCTTTAACTGACAATTGCACCCAAACAAAATTGACGTCTTTTTTTCCCACAAAGAGAGCTTTCTTTTGGTGGTATTTGATCGCCTCTGTGGTTTTTATTTTTTGCGCTATAAACAAAAAAGTGCAACAATTTTGAAAAAAAAGCAATATTTTTTACTTTTTGCTATAATAAATATCCCCAAAAAATATGTAAAAAAAAAATTTCTTTCTCAGTTTAGTCCGATATGTATTCTTCTACATATTTTTGGTAAAAAAAAAATCGCAATAAGCGTATATTAATTGGTTTGCGCAAAAGTTATAGCGTCTACAAAATAGGGGATAGATTTATGGCATTTTTATTATTATTTTTTTTTTATTGGTAATGGCAGCGATCTGTGATTTTTATCGTGACTGCGACATTGCGGCAGACACATCGGACACTTTTGGCAGTATTTTGGGACCAGTGACATTTATACAGCGATCATTGCTATAAAAATGCACTGATTACTGTGTAAATGACACTGGTAGGGAATGGGTTTGAACACTAGGGGTGATCAAGTGGTTAAGTGTGTCCTAGGGAGTGATTCTAACTGTGGGGGGGATGGGCTCATTACAAAATGACAGAGATCACTGCTCCCAATGACAGGGAGCAGTAAATCCCTGTCATGTTGCTAGGCAGAACAGGGAAAGGCCTTGTTTACATAGGCATCTCCACGTTCTGCTGCTCCGTGTCACGATCGCGGGCCCCCGGTGGACATCGAGTCCACGGGACCCATGGGCACGCTCACGGAGTACACAGCGGGCGCATCTTAAAGGGGACGTACAGGTTCGCCCATTTGCCCAGCTGTGCCATTGTGCCGACGTACATCGTCGTGCACTGGTCGGCAAGCGGTTAAAAGGTTATAGTTCATTTCATAATTGTTTTAAACCCAATACAGGGGTTGCGGCCTAAACTTTTCCACAATCCTTGTTGTGTGTTTGTTTTATTATTTTTGTATGTTCTTATGGTATAATGGATGTTAATGGGGTTTACAAACCTATGGGTCTGCAAATGTCCCCTGTCAAAATGCGGACAAAAAACTGAAAGGAAACAGATGTCACAAAAGTGACATTAGTCCTGTTCTGCTCCAAATCAACAAGAGATCTGTTCATGGATCCCCTACTGAATGGAGAGGAGCACGCCTGTGTGAAAGGATCCATCAGCTGAACAGATTCTATTTAAAGATGTAGACATGGATTTGAACGCCTTTTAGGTTCTTATTGTTGTCTGGGACCCCACTGGGGAGATTTCCTTATTTATTCAAGTGACCAATGTCACTGGAAAAAAAAGTTATGGGAAAATCCAACATTTTCAGTGGTCACTAGGAAAGGAATAGAGGAGAACGTTTCCAATAGGGTCACCTGCTCCAACTGTCTAAGATGGAAATTCCCTCACTTCCTTTAGGAACTGAAAGGAAATCTCCCCGATTGGAACATGAACGGCAAAAAATACATAACAGTGATTTTCATTATTTCCTGCTCTATCCAAAATTAAATACAACAGTTTTGGCTTTAGTTATACTGTGTTTTAGTTAGGAAGGCTTCTGGCTCCACCTGCTGTTAATTGATTGAAGAAGATATTTCTGAAAAGAGAGACAGGGAGCTAAATAAAGCACAGAGCGTGTAAAATATTGCATCCACCTTGGCAGTACTGATCCCTAGATACAAGAATGCTGTTGAATGCCTTAGACCCCTTTCACACTGGGGCGTTTTTTATGCACTTTTGGGCTAAAAATAGCACCTGTAAAGCGCCTGAAAAACGCCTCCCCTGCAGCCCCAGTGTGGGAGCCCGAGTGCTTTCACACTGGAGCGGTGCACTTGCAGGACGTTCGAAAAAGTCCTGCAAGCAGCATCTTTCGGACGGTGTGGGAGCGGTGAATACACCACTCCTCCACCGCTCCTGCCATTGGAATCAATGGGCAGCGCTGCCGAAGCACCTGCACGCTATTAACCCTTTAGTCGGCCGCTAGCGGGGATTAAAAGCACTCTGCTGGAAGCCAAAATGCGGCACTTTTACAGCGGTAAAGCGCCGCTAAAATTAGTTGCGCTTTACTGCTAACACCCCCCGCCCCATTGTGAAAGTAGATTTAGGGTGTCTGTTTATGAAGCAGAGATATGCCGTGATAGTGATGATTGCGGCTTATCTCAAATGTGTAGCAGTTTATGTAGCTGCAATGAGGAGCAGAGAAGATGTTCTTTGCTTCTCATCTCAGCCCACTGCGAGACTGTCATTGAGTTTTACACAAGCAGGTCGTTTTTTAAAAGTGCAATCTAAGCACTTCAGTGGTGGTCTGTTTAAAATATCTCCCTCCCTTTTCCAGGTCACGTTAAGCAGGGAGAAAGGAGAGATGCTGCTGTGATGTAAGGTATTAGTATCATGATCAATGAGGGCAAGGTATTGTGAGAAATACTCCTGCGCTAGTGAGGCCGTTTGTTGTATGAAAAGGGTAGTATTGTATAAGGTGGGAGGACCAGAGAAGATGGTGAAGCGTGTCCCGCTGCCTTAGCTGACCAGGGGTGGTCTGGAAGAGACTGATTAGTAGGAGGTGGATGGAAGGCGCGTGATCAGACGCTCACATCAAAACAGGTTAGGTTTAATCGTGTATAAAAAATATATATACAGACACGAATTACATCATACAAATACTACGTTGCATAAAAACAGGTGACAAAATAAGCACTAAAAAGTTAAAACTGGGGTATGCCCATGTTGAGGCAAGTAGTTAAAAAGGCTGACGCGTTTCGAGGGTAACCTCTTCATCAGAGCCAGGAGAACAGGAGCACAGTCTGTACGGGCCAGTAGGCCGACATGTGTACATGGAAGGGAGTGGCTAGTAGGAGAGTATGTCCTGTAGTGGATAATTAGTTATTCTAAGCTCCATACCAGTCCCCGTCCAGGCGTTCTAGGTGAAATACAGATCAGAACAATATAGTATGGGGCACATGGCAAAATATGTACACTACAGACTGGAGACGTATAGTAAATTTACATTAAAAGAGGTCAGGTGTAAATAATACAAAAAATAATATATAATAAAAAAAAAAAGTTACCATATCAATAAAATGAATCAATGATAGGTGGTAGACATTGAAGCAGAAGGCATGAAATACTAAATAAAGAATATATGTATAGATATATATATACATACGCATAAAAATATATATAAATAAATATACATAAAGAAAGGGGGGGGGGGCACAGAGAAACGCTGAGAGATCTTTTTCCACATGTGCAGTTGTGCAACAAACATGAATATATTCATATGCACATGGAAACAAACAAATATATATATATATATATATATATATATATATATACACACATGTAAATGAATATGAATGAAGAGAAAGGGCCCACCTATAAACCTATAAACACATGACATGTGCCTATGTTCAAAACGTGTCTTACCAGTGTAGTGAGAATATACAGTTTATGTAGCATGTAGGCAGAAAGTGACGGAAGAGGATGCTTTGAAGTGTGAAGGTGCATGTGGGCTATGGAGGTACAGGAATATAGCGGTACTGATTCCAAAAAGATGAGGGTGGCAGACAGGTTGATTGCTGAGGGATAACACCTACCTACAAAAATATAGGAAATGTATATATAATTGTATTTCCCTTGCGGTGGTGCTTGACTGTCAGATGTACCTGTAGTGGAAACAAAGAATGAACAGGGGAGGCACGGAGTGCGACCTGAGGGGGGGGGGGGGGGGGGCGGGGAGGATTTCTCAGGGCGCTGATGGGATGACAGGAGAAGGGAAGTGCAAGGTGGGTGGAGAAAACTAGTCACTGACCTGTCTCCAGTGGATATGAAAGAGCGGATGCAGCCTGTATGCGTCCTTGGGGGTAATAGTGCCGTACGATCCTAGGAGTATCATGATCCCCTAGCCCCAATGAAACACACACACACACACGCACACACACACACACACATACAACTTATTAGAATAGGTAAACAAAAAATATAAATAACACGTTTTAATTATACATGGCCTATAAAAAGGTGTCTCATTACCAAGGTGTCACACAAGAAACATCTCATGATGGGGAAAAGCACTCTCACGACCTTCGCAACCTTATTGTTGCAAAACATACTGATGGCATTGGTTACAAAAGGATTTCTAAACGTCTGAATGTTCCAGTGACCACTGTTGGGGCCATAATCCGGAAGTGGAAAGAACATCATTTCACCATAAACTGGCCACAACCAGGTTCTCCTCACAAGATTTCTGACAGTGGAGTGAAAAGAATTATCAGAAGAGTTGTCCAAGAGCCAAGGACCACTTGTGGAGAGCTTCACAAAGACCTGGAATTAGCAGGTACAATTGTTTCAAATAAAACAATAAGTAAAGCACTCAACTGCCATGGCCTGTATGCACGCTCACCACGCAAGACTCCATTGCTGAAGAAAAAGCATATTGAAGCTAGTTTAAAGTCTGCTGCACAACATTTAAACAAGCCTGTGAAACACTCGGAGAATTTAGTCTGGTGAGATGAGACCAAAATTGAACTCTTTGGATGCCATAATACACACCATGTTTGGAGGCAAAATGGCACTGCACATCACCTCAAAAACACCCCCATACCAACAGTGAAGTTTGGAGGTGGGAACATCATGGTGTGGGGCTGTTTTTCAGCATATGGTACTGGCAAACTTCAAATCATTAAAAGAACAATGAATGGAAAAATGTACCAAGACATTCTTGATAAAAATTTTATTGAATTTTAATTTAATATGAAGGTCCACTCTAAAGACTTTGTTTTCCAGTCGTGTTATGGCCCTTGAAAAGTAGACCATCTTGTAGTTATTACAGAAGATATATTATATATGTTCTACTGTAGATTCTACAAGCATCTAAGTTTTTAAAATGTAGCCTTTACGCTCAGGTTTTATTATAGGTTTTATAATAAAGTGTTACTAAACCCACAACAGTAAAATCAGTCTGTATTTGCAGTAAAGCATGCGCGTTATACTCACTGTGGAACCTAAGGGGTTAATCCTCCACATTGTATAAAAAGGCTGTTTAATTCTGTCTTCTCTGATCCTCGCCTTCTTCCACATTCCCCAATCTATCTCCTGATAAGACAGCGACTTTGGAGTCACTTTGCACATGCTCAGTTTGGTGTGTTTTGCTAGAGCTTTTTATTTTTTTCTTGGGAGGGTGCATGTGATTGGCACAGGGCCAATCATCACTGTCCAGACAGAAGGTCAGGGTTCCTGCAGCCTCATAGGACAGTCAGAGGAGAATGAAAACTCCTCCTACAAGCTTTAACCAAACACTGATAGAAGTCACAAGACTGCTATCTAATGCTAATGAGAAAAGGTATTTAGCAGTTTATATTTACTAAAAAAATTGCATTTCCATGTTCTGTATACTGTGGAAGACCAGATATAGTGAATGCAGTGTTCCGGGTTTAGTAACACTTTAAGCATTCTAAAGAATGGTAATTTCTTCTTTAAGCTGCATTTTGTCTGTATGACTTGTGAATCCAAATTGAAGTGTTAAGACATTGGCCTATAAGAGCTTCTTCATGATCTACCCATTGTTTTTTGGGACCTCCAGTAGAACTAGTCTAGCATTTTAATTAATGATGAGACCTCGTAGCATTTGAGTAACCCATGCCTCCATTAAACGTTGTTTTAGTTAGTATTTCAAATTAAACTCTGAGCTTCATATGAGACCAGATAAAATCCATACATTTTACATTTAGGGATCTAAGGAAACTGCAGCTAAGTTATTATGGTAAAATTTAGTACATGAACCAAATATATTCACCTTTAAGATTCCAATATGTTCACACCAGGAGAATTTAGGGTTGTCCTATCTGCACAGATCATGCATCTGTTTGTACAGGGTTTGATACTAATGTTTATAAATATAGGTGCGATGTGGTATTAGGTCAATATCTTAAAGTATTAAGATTTTTAACTTCCAGGTAAAAATGAGAATTGCATTTGGGGAAAAAATACCCTGGTGTCTATATTCATAATTTCCAATTTTGTGATGCTAACTTAAAAATTTGTGACTTGCCCATATCT
Source organism: Aquarana catesbeiana (assembly GCF_042186555.1). NCBI lineage: Eukaryota > Metazoa > Chordata > Amphibia > Anura > Ranidae > Aquarana > Aquarana catesbeiana. Next base: position 352,156,613 of record NC_133324.1, on the reverse strand, counting down.
ATGAAATTATTGTAGAATTATAGGAAGAGATGTCTTGGGATTACATATACAGTATATTTTATATAAAAAAACCCATGCTTTGGTAAAAAAGAAAGCAGCTAGCCCCAATGACTTTATTTCTGATGAAACACATAGGACGGAGGCAGGGCGTGCAATGTCATTGTGCAAATCATACGCTACACAGTCTCTTTTTACCAAATGCTTTTAACTTTGTTGCAGTACCAATCTATGTTCATGTGAATCCCCAGTTTGTTTTAAAAAAATTGGTTATTTGTGAATATACTACACTATAGAACTGGCTTCCCTGTTTCTCTCATTTTCTCTTTGTATCTTCTTATGCTGAGCAGAGCCTTCCCAGGGACACTGATATTAGAGCTGTGTTATTGCTATTACAGGTGATTAAAGCCTAGTACACGCAATGAGATTATCGGACGAATGATCGTCCGTTTTTTTTTTTGGATGCTATTCTCCATATCGAAAAGGAATAGATTGCTTAAGTACGAAAATTCTCGTACGAAAGAATAAAAATTCGGAAGTGATGTATGTGTTGTAGTGTGTTTGTATGGTATTTTCAGACAAAAATTGTACTGAATAAATGAAAATCGTATGATTTGGTATGGTATGAGAGCATTTTTCCTGTTTGTCCCTTCATAAAATTTCAGACAACAGCTGTATACTAACGTTCAGATTATCGTACGATTGCTTCAAAAGCTGTATTTTTTGTACGATATTCTGATCGTGTGTACGGGGCTTTATACCATTTAGACCAGGGGTAGGCTACCTTAGACAGATGGAGATCTACTTGAACAACACTGATGAAGTCAAAGATCACAGCGCACAGTGTCCCGTTAGGGCCGGTTCACACCAGAATGCGATGCCAGAAAGGCATGTTCCTTGTGTGTTTCCTGCACTGCCTTTGTGATCTACTGTGGGTGATAATACATTGTTAACCCCAAATGTAGATCGCAAATGCAGTGGACACAAAAACAAAAGTATTAAAAGAGAGTGCAGGGTTCAGGAGTGCGTTACGCTCAGAATGCAGGGTTCAGGAGTGCATTGAGCTTAGAATGCAGGGTTCAGGAGTGCGTTATGCTCAGAATGCAGGGATCACGAGTGTGTTAAGGTCAGAATGCAGGGATCATGAGTGTGTTACGCTCAGAATGCAGGGATCAGGAATTCCTTACGCTCAGAATGCAGGGATCAGGAGTGCATTATGCTCAGAATGCAAGGATCAGGAGTGCGTTATGCTCAGAATGCACAGCTCAGGGTTAAGGAGTTTGTTACACTCAGGTGGAAGAGATTGGAAGGGGTGATGTGAAGGGTAGCAGAAGGGGGGGGGGGGCACTGCTCTGGGGGTGGCTCTATCCTTAGAAGTGTCCACTGCCCCTTCACATCACCCCCCCCCCCCCACACACACACACACACATTAGTGTACTCTTCCCCCCATTCCCTCCCATAGCATTGTTCCATTGCATCCTACCTGTGCACATAGGTGACCGAAAGGCAGCACAGTTTTCTGGACGGGGGGGGGGGGAGGGGAGCAGGAGCTGGTAGAGTGACTTTTTATATTAACAAGCTGGTGATTGGTTGCTTAGGATCTAGCAACCAATCACCAGCGGGTTAACTTAAAAAGTTAATTTGGCCAGCTCCTCCGCCCACCCTCTGTCCTGAGCTGTGCTGTTTCTCGCTCTTCGCTGTTCACTGATGACATCGGCGAAGGAGACTGGAGGGGAGAGAGAGAGAAGGACCGAAAAAGCAGCGGAGGAGGCTGGGGGCAGGGAAGAAAAACGGCAGCTAGAAGTAAAAAGCGGGGGTCGGCGGCGCAGACCTGTTTCCGGTCTACCTGTTAACTACCCACGGTCGACAGGTAACCCGGGATTGATGGGTTGCCGACCTCTGATTTAGACCATTTATAATCTGATGGTCAGGGGCTTATCTGTTGCTGGCTGATTAACCACTTTTGATGACTTTACTGGCATTCTACATCCACATTGTTTGGATTTGCATGGTTATTGCTGTGGCACCTTTGAAGTGTTATGTATGTGATCACATTTTTTAACCTCTTTACCACTGATACACAGGGCTTTTTTTCTCAGAAAATAGGTGCAGGAACTCACCCTCCCCCAGCCAACTCTCCACACCCAATTCTGACGTTCCATGGGGAGAGAATAAAGTGTCGCCAAATCTGCGTAGGCCCAAAAGGCACAGAGTGCGGCACTTTGGAGCGCATAACACACAGGGCTCAGGAAAGTGTACTCTGCAGTGATGAGGTGTGTGTTTCAGTGTGTTGTGTCATGGGTGGAGACCTCAAGATTCTCCCATTTAGAAGAGTGTATTGCTCTCATGGTTCAGAGATGCAGGATCTCCCAGTCTATGGATAGTGTAGGACCCACTAATCATGGGGTACTTTGAAGCAGTAAGTGGGCTTAGCAAATCCCCATATTTTTTGATAATGTTTTTTGAAAATGTTTAGGTGTTTTTAAACTAGCCTTGCTGGAGGTAAATGTCTTTTTTTGCATGTAATATTTTCTTCTATTGTATGGTCTTATGGCTGCACCATCTTTAATGCATCTTTTAGGGTGTGCCCCCCAAATATCTTGTTTGTATATTGTATGGATTCTGACCAAATCCCTTTGGGTGAGGAGCACCCCACTCCCTCATTAAGTACCTCTCATTAGTGTCCACTTGTGTCATGGGTGGAGACCTCAAGATTCTCCCATTTAGAAGAGTGTATTGCTCTCATGGTTCAGAGATGCAGGATCTCCCAGTCTATGGATAGTGTAGGACCCACTAATCATGGAGTACTTTGACGCAGTAAGTGGGCTTAGCACCATATAGCAATATGGTGTGACCAAATCCCCATATTTTTTGATAATGTTTTTTGAAAATGTTTAGGTGTTTTTAAACTAGCCTTGCTGGAGGTAAATGTCTTTTTTGCATGTGTGCGCTGTAATATTTTCTTCTACTGTATGGTCTACCATCTTTAATGCATCTTTTAGGGTGTGCCCCCCAAATATCTTGTTTTTTTCACACAGGGCACAGAAAAAAAAATCAGCGGACGGCACTTACATATCTCCCCCAATGTAACCATCTATTGCTCACCTATGTGCCCCCCATTAAAACCTCACCTTGTCCACAGCTGACCTATGCCCCCTTTCACAGCTCACCTCTTCCCTCCTGTCCACAGCTCACCTCTTTCCCCTGTCCACAGCTCACCTCTTCTTCCCTCCTGTCCACGGCTCACCTCTTCTTCCCTCCTGTCCACGGCTCACCTCTTCTTCCCTCCTGTCCACGGCTCACCTTTTCTTCCCTCCTGTCCACGGCTCACCTCTTCTTCCCTCCTGTCCACGGCTCACCTCTTCTCCCCTCCTGTCCACGGCTAACCTCTTCTCCCCTCCTGTCCACGGCTCACCTCTTCTCCCCTCCTGTCCACGGCTCATCTCTTCTTCCCTCCTGTCCACGGCGCACCTCTTCTTCCCTCCTGTCCACGGCTCATCTCTTCTTCCCTCCTGTCCACGGCTCACCTCTTCTTCCCTCCTGTCCACGGCTCACCTCTTCTTCCCTCCTGTCCACAGCTCACCACTTCTTCCCCCCATTCGCTACTCACCACTTCTTCTCTCCATCCGCAACACACCTCTTCTTTCCCCTGTCCATCCTCAATTTTGCACCCCTGTCCACATGTCATCTTAGCACCCCCACAACTCACCTTTGTACCCCCTGTCAACAACTACACTCTACAGCCCCCAGATCTACAGCTTACACTCCCATTTCACAACTACAGCTTGCCTCTACCCCACTTCCACATTTCACTACTGCACCCCCATCTACAGATTACCCCAGTCCACAGCTTTCATCTCTTCAGCTCTCCAACTTTCACCTCTTCACCCCCTGTCACCTTCAAACAACCTGCCAACCCCCCCTTATCAGCTCTTGCAACTGTACCACCTGCCCCCCCTCCCCACTACTCAGCACTTTGCACAAACTCTCCCCCTTTCCAGCTCTAACAACTTCACCCCCCTCTTCACAAAATTCACCCCTACTGCGATCCACAGCTGTCACCTCCCCCTGCAGGTGCCACTCGCCCCACCCCCCCTTCCCTCCCCTCCATAGGTTCCAGTGCACTCACCTCCTCTCCAGGCTTTTTTCCACAACTGCAGTTCCAGCCGAACACTTCACTCGGCTCTGAGCTGCACAAGTCTGACAGGGAGGTAGGGCAGGCCGGGAGGGGAGCCACGGGGCTGGGCGAGACGGGAGCCGATGGGCAGGATGGGAGCTGCTGGGCAGGATGAGAGCTGCTGGGCAGGACGGGAGCCGCTGGGCAGGGCGGGAAGGGAGCCGCTTAGGAGGGGAGTCGCTGGGCAGGGCGGGACGGGAACAACAACTGCCGAAGCTCAGGAAAAGTAAAACAAAATGCAGCAGTCGCGACGTGGGACTTGGGGCACTAACTGACATATAAACATGTCCTCACAATAGGACACAGAAGTCGGTGGAGGAAGCGAGTAGTGCAAAAACCTCCTCTAGCGCCTTCTGTGTTTAGTGACTGTATGGAGAGTACAGGGCTGCCAGAGGTGGCGGAAAGCCGTTCTGCCGTGTTCCGGCAGAAAAAAAGCCCTGCTGATACATATAATACTTTTTGGACATACTGCACTGTTTCACTACACAAAGTGCTGTTGGGAGAATGTGGATTTCTCTTGCCATGATATCATGGGCAACTGATTCACTTCTATTTGAGCGCTGTTTGACTTTTCACTAACTAAGGGTCACTTAAAGTGATACTAAACAGAGATGTGTTAATTGCCATAAATCATTCACATAAATTATACAGTATATATCATGCCACTGTATATATATATATTTGCTGTTGTCTGGTGAAATGATCTATCCTGTTCCTTTGCTTCTGCTTCTATTAGTCTGCTGCTGTATGCGCTCTACAAATGTGAGTTTGTGTCTGGCCAGCTCTGATTGATGCTTTGCCAGTCACATGACTAAAAAAAAAAAAAAAACTGTTTTAGAAGATCAATTCAAATTAGATTATAAATATAAATATCATATAACTGTTTTATAGCTCCCAATAAATCTTAATTGAACATCGAATGTGTTTTTTTGTGCATTAGTATTGTGTAGGCGAGGTCAAAGTTGATTGACATTAGCTTTCACTTTGTTCAGATGGCATCTGCACCCAAGGCTTTTTTTTACTTTACAGGTATTAGAAGTTACATTTGCTATATTTATTATTTATTATTATTAAAACTAAGCATTTTTGCGAGTTTTTTAGTGAATATAATCAATCAGCATACTGTATTCCACGACCAGGGGCGTAACTGGAAATCACAGGGCCCCAAAGCAAAATGTTGTATGGGCCCCCCCTCCAAACAGCCGCCCCCCCCCCTACAAAAAAAATGAACTAATGCCATTGAACAACAGATTACCAAACCCATGTGGCACAGTACCCAGGCAACAGCTTATATTAATTTTGAACAACAAAGTATGCAGTATACTGTATGCAGCCCCTGAAGGACACACATTGCTGACCTCCATGCCTTCTTTTTTTTTTTTTTTTTAACAATAGATTTTTATTGAAGGGATTTTCTTAACAATACAGAATAATAATTGTGACTAACTTCTTTGCAATAGTTCTTAAGAATATTCTTATACAAATAGAGTAACTGATAGTCTGTACCAGCCTACCCATATTGGGTTCAAACTGTAGGCATGGATAGGCCACCAATTGCGTTAATTAGTTGAATACAGAAAATTGTAAGGAAAAAAAACAAAACAAAATATATATATACAGTTTATATATATATATATATATATATATATATATATATATATATATATATACACATACATACATATATATATACATTTAAATTAACAGAACAAAACTTTTTGCATAGGTTAATAAAGTGGGTCCAGGATGATATACTACATCTGAGGTGTGTTTATATATGACTTCAGTGTGCTTCCAACTTGTCATAAGATTATATATTACATTGTTTTAAGTAATTGGATGCTTTGGGATAGGATATCCAAGTACTCCATTTCTTTCTAAATGTAATGGTGGAATAGTTTTTATAAGCCAGCATTAATTCGTATTGGGCCTGTGTGTTAATTCTGGCTATAACTGTCGATAAATTGGTTGCATTACTGGATTTCCAGAGGCTGGATATAGCGAGTCTTGCTGCTATTAGTGTGTGGAATACAATTGTTCTGAATTCTTTAGGATATATATCTAAATTAATACCTAGCAAGGCTGTGGCAGGATTTAGTTTATTTAGGATGCCCGTAAGATCTGCAATGAAGGAAGTTATTGAATTCCGGAAGCTTTGCAAACTTTTACAGTTCCATAGAATGTGTAAAAAGTTACCCGTCTGATCATTGCATCTCCAGCATAAATTAGATGTAGAGGGATATATTTTCGATAATCTATATGGGGTCATTTCGATAATCTATATGGGGTCATTTCGATAATCTATATGGGGTCATACCTCCATGCCTTCTAACCAGTTTCTGTTCTGATTAAACTTATGTGTAAATACAAAACAAATAGGGGAGAAATAAGACAGCGATGATGAACAGTGGCCCTAATGGTAGCTTGATCAAGTTTATTCTTAAGGTCTTAGGAACATTCTGCATTTTCTTCTCAAAAATAGAAAAACAGTGCAAAACAGATGACAGTCTCCCACTCCCTTCCTACCTCCTGTCCAGACTCCAGAGCCTCCTCATGTGCCAAAAACGATGTCCCTTCACAAGGCGCGCTCGAACGTTCTGCCCACTCTGCTCTCTGCTCCTGCCTCCTGCTGTATGCGGCTGCATGTGTCAGGACAGGGCCAGACTCACGGGGCCCGGGAGGCTTAACAGTAAACTTACATTCCTCATCCTCACCCAGGGGTGGATTCAGAGTCTAGTCTCGGGAGGGGCACTGCCAGAAAATACCTTTTTTTAGGGGCAATTTATCAGGGCAATGGCTGATGTTGGCGCTTCAATCATCATGGCACCATGGTTGTTTTGGTGTCAGGATGATTGAAACACATTATTTCTATTATTACATTGTTTTATAAAATTAAATAGTTCAAATCACCATAATGCAGAATCAGTGGGAGCCCCAAGTGTGTCACCTGCCACTCGCCTGCCACCAGATGCAGCTTGTCACTTGCCACTTCACCTGCCACACGTTGCGGATTGTCCACTTGCCACATCGCCTGTCACCAGATGCAGATTGTCACTTGCCAAGTCACCTGCCACACGTTGCAGATTGTCACTTGCCACGTCACGGATTGTCATTTGCCATGTCACCTGCCACACATTACGGATTGTCACTTGCCATGTCGCCTGCCGCACATTATGGATTGTCACTTGCCATGTCACCTGCCACACATTACGGATTGTCACTTGCCACGTCGCCTGCCACACATTACGGATTGTCACTTGCCACGTCATCTGCCACATGTTACGGATTGTCACTTGGCACGTCACCTGCCACACATTATGGATTGTCACTTGCCACATCACCTGCCACCAATTACGGATTGCCACTTGCCATGTCACGGATTGTCACTTGCCACATCACCTGCCGCACGTTGCGAATTGTCCACTTGCCACATCGCCTGTCACCAGATGCAGATTGTCACTTGCCAAGTCACCTGCCACACGTTGCAGATTGTCACTTGCCATGTCATGGATTGTCATTTGACGTGTCACCTGCCACACATTACGGATTGTCACTTGCCACGTCGCCTGCCACACGTTATGGATTGTCACTTGCCATGTCACCTGCCACACATTATGGATTGTCACTTGCCACGTCGCCTGCCACACGTTATGGATTGTCACTTGCCACGTCACCTGCCACACATTATGGATTGTCACATGCCACGTGGCCTGCCACACATTACGGATTGTCACTTGCCACGTCATCCTGCCACACATTACGGATTGTCACTTGCCACCTCGCCTGCCACACGTTATGGATTGTCACTTGCCACGTCACGGATTGTCATTTGCCATGTCACCTGCCACACATTACGGATTGTCACTTGCCATGTTGCCTGCCACATGTTATGGATTGTCACTTGTCACGTCACCTGCCACCCATTACAGATTGTCACTTGCCACGTCACCTGCCACACATTACGGATTGTCACTTGCCAAGTCACCTGCCACATGTTACGGATTGTCACTTGCCATGTCACCTGCCACACATTATGGATTGTCACTTGCCACATCACCTGCCACCAATTACGGATTGTCACTTGCCATGTCACGGATTGTCACTTGCCACATCACCTGCCGCACGTTGCGAATTGTCCACTTGCCACATCGCCTGTCACCAGATGCAGATTGTCACTTGCCAAGTCACCTGCCACACGTTGCAGATTGTCACTTGCCATGTCATGGATTGTCATTTGCCGTGTCACCTGCCACACATTACGGATTGTCACTTGCCACGTCGCCTGCCACACATTATGGATTGTCACTTGCCATGTCACCTGCCACACATTATCGATTGTCACTTGCCACGTGGCCTGCCACATGTTATGGATTGTCACTTGCCACGTCACCTGCCACACATTATGGATTGTCACATGCCACGTGGCCTGCCACACATTACGGATTGTCACTTGCCACGTCACCTGCCACACATTACGGATTGCCACTTGCCACCTCGCCTGCCACACGTTATGGATTGTCACTTGCCACGTCACGGATTGTCATTTGCCATGTCACCTGCCACACATTATGGATTGTCACTTGCCACGCTGCCTGCCACACATTACGGATTGTCACTTGCCACGTCATCTGCCACATGTTACGGATTGTCACTTGGCACGTCACCTGCCACACATTATGGATTGTCACTTGCCACATCACCTGCCCCAATTACGGATTGTCACTTGCCATGTCACAGATTGTCACTTGCCACATCACCTGCCGCACGTTGCGAATTGTCCACTTGCCACATCGCCTGTCACCAGATGCAGATTGTCACTTGCCAAGTCACCTGCCACACGTTGCAGATTGTCACTTGCCATGTCATGGATTGTCATTTGACGTGTCACCCGCCACACATTATCGATTGTCACTTGCCACGTCGCCTGCCACACGTTATGGATTGTCACTTGCCACGTCACCTGCCACACATTATGGATTGTCACATGCCACGTGGCCTGCCACACGTTACGGATTGTCACTTGCCACGTCACCTGCCACACATTACGGATTGTCACTTGCCACCTCGCCTGCCACACGTTATGGATTGTCACTTGCCACGTCACAGATTGTCATTTGCCATGTCACCTGCCACACATTACGGATTGTCACTTGCCACGTTGCCTGCCACACGTTATGGATTGTCACTTGTCACGTCACCTGCCACCCATTACAGATTGTCACTTGCCACATCACCTGCCACAGATTGGCACTTGCGGATTGTCACTTGCCAAGTCACCTTCCACATGTTACGGATTGTCACTTGCCACGTCACCTGCCACACATTACGGATTGTCACTTGCCACATCACCTGCCACCAATTACGGATTGTCACTTGCCATGTCACGGATTGTCACTTGCCACATCACCTGCCGCACGTTGCGAATTGTCCACTTGCCACATCGCCTGTCACCAGATGCAGATTGTCACTTGCCAAGTCACCTGCCACACGTTGCAGATTGTCACTTGCCATGTCATGGATTGTCATTTGCCGTGTCACCTGCCACACATTACAGATTGTCACTTGCCACGTCGCCTGCCACACATTATGGATTGTCACTTGCCATGTCACCTGCCACACATTATCAATTGTCACTTGCCACATGGCCTGCAACATGTTATGGATTGTCACTTGCCACATCACCTGCCACACATTATGGATTGTCACATGCCACGTGGCCTGCCACACATTACGGATTGTCACTTGCCACGTCACCTGCCACACATTATGGATTGTCACTTGCCACGCTGCCTGCCACACGTTATGGATTGTCACTTGCCACGTCACCTGCCACCCATTACAGATTGTCACTTGCCATGTCACCTGCCACACATTACAGATTGTCACTTGCCACGTCACCTGCCACATGTTATGGATTGTCACTTGCCACGTCACCTGCCACACATTACGGATTGTCACTTGCCATGTTGCCTACCACACATTACGGATTGTCACTTGCCACGTCACCTGCCACACATTACGGATTTTCACTTGCCACATTACCTGTCGCACATTATGGATTGTCACTTGCCACGTCACACGCCACACGATACGGATTGTCACTTGCCACGTCACCTGCCAAACATTGTTGATTGTCGATTGCCACGTCGCATGCCACATGTTACAGATTGTCACTTGCCACGTCCCCTGCCACATATTACGGATTGTCACTTGCCAACTTGCCACGTCACCTGCCACCAATTACGGATTGTCACTTGCCATGTCACGTATTGTCACTTGCCAGGTCACCCGCCACACATTAGGGATTGTCACTTGCCACATCACCCGCCACCAATTACGGATTGTCACTTGCCACATCACCTGCCACACATTACGGATTGTCACTTGCCACGTCACCAGCCACCAATTACGAACTGTCACTTGCCACGTCACGGATTGTCACTTGCTACGTCACCTGCCAGACATTGCGGATTGTCACTTGCCACGTCACCTGCCAATTATGATTTGTCACTTGCCACGTCACGGATTGTCACTTGCCACATCGCCTGCCACACATTACGGATTGTCACTTGCCATGTCACCTGCCACACATTAAGGATTGTCACTTGCCACATCGCCTGCCACACATTACGGATTGTCACTTGCTGTGTCACTTTCCTGCTGTGTCACAGAGTCAGGCAACAGATTATCAGGCAGCAGAGAGATAATGTCATCTCTCTGCTTCCCACGGTTGCCTGCACAGTGAGGGGGAACTGCACTGCAGGGATGCAGGGCGGGCGCCAGGTGGTGAGAGATGATGTCATCTTTATGCTCCCCCGCCCGCCAGCTCCCTGATTGGCCAGCCCACTCACCCACAAGATGCCAGCTGTCTCACCAACTGAGTTGCCTGACAGCCCGCAGAGCCACCCGAGCTCTCACCCCTGGATCCGCTGAGCCGCCCGCTTCCACCAGCAGAGCCGCCCGTTCTCACCCGCGGAGCCGCCTGTCCTCACCGGGCCCCACTCAGCTTAGGGCCCCATAGTGCCTGCATGGGAGCTATGGTGGTAGTTCTGCCACTGTCCACGACCATAATGTTGCTAATAAAGACATGAAGGAGGAGGGAGGGATAGTAATTTACCACATGTGTGACTCTAAAGTCACATGGGCTGCCCAGATAAGAAAAGGGAGGAAATGAAAAGCTTAAAAGGGAACTGAAATTAGAGCATGCTCCGTAGAGGACACCTGCTTCTTTACACAATCTCAACCTGCAGTAGGGACACAGAGAACATGGGAGGGACAGCTGAAGGCAGGCTCAACCAGGTATATTTCACTCTACACAAAACAAATGCTTTAGTGGCTTTCTCAGTATGTTACATAGCATATAATGAGCGTTTTTCATAGTTTGTGTTTAATGAAACTCATTGAGGCTTATTTGCTTTATTGATATGAACAGGATCCACAACATGCCAAAATCCACATATATTGGACTATAGCTATTTATTGTTTAAATGCTGAATTCATATTTTACATTGTATAAATAATTGTTATGTATATGGGATGCAGATTTTTTAATTTACTTACTTTCATATTTATTTGTGTCATTGGGGACTTTAAATTTGCTTGTCTGTGTTTTCCTGCAAGCAAATTTAAAGCCCCCATTTTGTAGGTCGTTTTTCTAATTTCTTGCTCTATGGGATGGTGCTTTCAGGAAAAGATAAATATATTGGTTTTGTTTATTATAAGTATGATAAGGATTATGCATTTGTCTTACTATAAGATGAGGACAAAGTTCATATGTGCTGTGCTAGAGATCGAAGCTGAAGAGTGTACCATGGCATTCAAGCTCAGCAACAGTGTCATTCCAAATAGAGTGTACCATGGCATTCAAGCTCAGCAACAGTGTCATTCCAAATAGAGTGTACCATGGCATTCAAGCTCAGCAACAGTGTCATTCCAAATAGAGTGTACCATGGCATTCAAGCTCAGCAACAGTGTCATTCCAAATGACTGCGTGAAAAGGTGTGTTTCAGTTTTTCAGTTTTTCTCTGGAAAGAGCCCTACAGCTTTTGCCAAGAGAATCAAAAATAGAAAAGGGACTTTACTAATGTATGTGTTATAAACCTGTATAGTTATTAGCACAATCACAAAATGTTTTGTAGAATAAAATACCAAAAGTGAAAAAAAAAACAAAAAGCTGTTATATGTTTATATCAACACCACAAATAGAGCCTGTGACACCTTCTAATGAACCAGAAATTCCAATTATCGGGCGCTAGAGTCTGTCCCAATGTCAAAAGATAAATCCAAATGCCAACATGAATGGAGTTCCCTTTTGGAGTAGTGGAAAAAAGAGTGAAACATTTCACAACGAGAAGAGCTTAGGATGGTTGGCCACAAGATGGTGCTGTCATGCCTCTAAAATCTTAGTCCACCAGGATGGTCATATATTATTGGTATATTCAAAGAGCATACATCCAAAAGTCTCATAATTATAACACAAGTTTATTGAACAAATAAATAAAATAGCACAGTCTAAAAAATTTTGATTGTAGGAATATACATAGAAATCGCCTCATGGCATACAGGCGGCAGGTACAAGCTAGAAACTGCAATTAGAAGATAAACTGCGCTTATCTAAATTAAAATCAAATCAGTCAACTTAAAATTTAAATAACTTATATCAAAAATGCATAAATAAATTCAGGAATATATACATAAACAATATAATTAATAGTGAAGTTTGTACAACAAATTAGGTGCTTTTAGTGATCCCAAAAAGTTCTAAGTGCAAATTCCATAAATGAATTCATATATAAAGTCCTTGTGATTTGCAATAAAGTGCTTGCTGGAATTCTTAAAAAATTCTCCAAAGATAATATCTGTGCCACTCCAATGGAAAAAAAAATGTGCTCCCAAGTGCAAACACTCCACACTTACCAGAAATATTTGATCCCTTTTCTCAAAGAAGGTCAAAAACTGCTTTAGGTAGGTGTATCACCAAATTCTAGTGATTAATCCTCCATCATTGTTCTAGGCTCTTTTAAACAATTATAAATCAACATTTCCTGCTCTCCACCTGCGCTCCAGCAGCCGGAAATGACGTGTCCTGCAAAGTCCCACTCTACGCGTTTTTGTCAGTAAGCGTCTGACTTCAAAAGGGGTCTAATGACGTCAGACGCTTACTGATGAAATGTGTAGGTTGGGACATTTCAAGACCCGTCATTTCCAGCTGCTGGAATGCAGGTGGAGCGCAAACCGGCATACACCTGTCCTCTATAGATGCTCGATTTTATTGTTGAAAGTGTAGTGTAGTGTAGTTGCCACTAGTAACAAACATCCACCATATCACCCTGCTGCCAGACTCCCATATATCACTTGCAGAGACAATGAAAAGTCATTTGCTGTGTTTTGTTTTTGTTTATTGAGGGGTACAACTTGGTTGGGGAAACGGGTATATGGGATGCCCATAGAATAGATCACTTTGCCATCATATTTATATATTTTATAATTTGAGCCTGAAGGAATAATGCGCATGTATAACAGCTACGATCCTTTTCCTGCATCACCATGCAGACCATTGCTCCTCCTATGCGTAACTCCTGCAGACTATTGCTTCCAGAACTTCCTCATCAATGACCGTGTAAAGATGAGGACATCACCCTTGACCATGTAAGCATGATGTTCCCAGAACTCCTCTCCTCCTGCACAAACTTGTACTGTAGCATATTAATTAAACTTGTACTGTCACATCTTCTTCTTTAAGCAAAAGAACCCACTCTGAATAGTTTCTCATGCTGACTCTGGTTGCTTGCTGCTACTAGGCCAGAGGTCTGCAGTACCTCTCCCCAGCTAGCCTAGCTTGCAAATCCTGTGCCCTCAGGCCACATCGATTTGACACTACTCCCCACAGTCTCTCCTCTGATCCAGCACTCCTTATCAATGACTGTGCAATGATAAGGACTTCACCAATGACCGTGTAAAGGTGAAGTTCCCTCACAGACTTCCTGGCATGTCTCCACATCCAGCCCTCCACTGTGGTACACTCACCGACCTTTCTCTGCCGAGTCCACGATGAAGAACTTAACCGGATCGTATGTTCCGACAGCTTCTCCTGCCCCTCCAGGAATTCCACATCAATGACCATGTAAAGATGCAGACTTCACCAATGACCATGTAAAGGTGAAGTTCCCTGCCCCTATACAGGGGGTCCCCTACTTACAAACATCCGACTTACAAACGACTCCTACTTACAAACGGAGGGAGGCAACAGGAAGTGAGAGGAAATCTACCCCTAGGAAGGGAAATCAACTCCTGTAAGAGTTAATATGGCAAAAAGGTGTCTCCACTGATGCTTTATCACTAATCCTTGTTTCCCTAATAACCCCAAATTTTCAAAATCCAATTGTCATTGGGACAGAAAGTGATGTGAAATCTTCTGAACAGGGGCACAGACAGCAAAACACATGTTACAGGGGTGATAACCCTTCCCTATGCTATCTAAAAAACTAAAAATAGATTTTTTGGCTGGAGCTACACTTAAAAAAATTACCTGTTCCGACTTACAAACAGATTCAACTTAAGAACAAACCTAAAGTCCCTATCTTGTTTGTAACCTGGGGACCCCCTGTATCTGCAGATGACATTAAACTTGCCATCTCCCACTTGCCAAAGCTCCGGGCTCTAATGGGCTGCCGATTGTATTTTATGCACATTTTTCAGAATCCCTTATCCCTAGACTTCTTAATCTATACCATGCCATATTTGAAGCTAATGTCCTCCCTGAGTCCATGCGGGAAGCAATTATCGTCCTAATCCCTAAACCAGGAAAAGACCCCCATTTACCCGAATTATATAGACCCATTTCACTCTTGCAAACAGACATTAAAATATTGGCCAAAATCCTAGCCCTGCGCCTCAATAAAGTTATTCTCTCCCTCATACACCCTGACAAAACTGTCTTTATGCCAGCCAAAAATACCGCATTTAACACCAGACGTCTCTTCATGAATGTCCAGGCTTCCCATCAGTGCATAGGATCCAGAGTATTTGTTTCCCTCGATGCAGCCAAGGCATTCGACTCAGTCTAATGGCAGTATCTCTGGCATTGTTTACGATGCTTTGGGTTTGGCCCTAACTTCGTTAAGTGGCTCACTATTCTATACAATGCTCCTCAGTCTAGAGTCGTGGATAACGGATGGACCTCTGCTGCTTTCCCTCTTTCTCGGGGAACGTGACAGGGATGTCCCATCTCGCCTCTGCTATATGCGCTGGCAGTAGAGCCCTTGGCAGTGGCGCTTAGAGACAATTCAGATGTCCACGGTTTAGCCTCAGGCATAGTGGAGGAAAAGGTAGGGCTCTATGCCGATGATATGATACTGTATCTTGCAGACTCAGGTCCTTCACTTCAAACAGCCCTAAGAGTTATCAAGATCTTTGGCAGGTTCTCTGGACTTAAAATGAACTGGGACAAGTCCCAAATCCTCTCTATTGATATATTCCCTCCCACACATGAACAGGCTAACTTACCTCTAGTAAGAGTAAGCACTCTCAAGCATTTGGGTATACAGATCTCCAGGTCACTAACAGACGTTATCCCCCAAAATGTAGAACCCCTAATTCCATTCATTAAATCTAGGATTCATGTCTGGGTTGATTACCGGTGGGTGTGATGGGTCGTAATGGCCTAGTGAAAATGATACTTCTACCAAAAATTCTATTTATCATATGGCACTCCCCAATATATATTCGCCTTGATACTTTAAAATTATAGACACACTCTTGCAATCCTTAATATGGGGGCCAGGCAGGCAAAAACTTTAGTGGAAGGCAATACAATGCCTGGTGACACTAGGGGGTCTTGCTGTCCCAGATGTTGGGACGTACTATTTGGCAGCACAACTATTGCATTTTTATCATATAGACAAATCAGATAGACATAGGTATTTGGCCTTAGTATCAAATTCAACAAACTTACACTTCCCACACCCCTTATGTGACATACTGAGAGGACTAAAGGGCTTGATAATTTCTCCTCATTGACATACAGTCTCGTTTCAACACAAGAGGATCTGGGATTTAGTGACTACCAAGCTAGAATGTCCGGTGTTTCATGATAACACTCCTCTTTGGTATAACAAACTCTTGCCAGAATTGCTCCAGGTACCTGACCCCACTATTTGGATATCCCGGGGTGTATATCTATTGTCCCATGTACTTCATAATGGGGAAATCAAAACCTTTGTTTAGCTTAAAGTAGAATTTAATCTTCCAAATCATATGCTCTTTCGCTTTTTTCTGGTACGCCATGCTCTCCACACCCAATTTATGACCACACACTCAGATATATCCTCCCTGGACATACTCAATGTGATTCTTCATGAAGACCCACATCAGCTCATATCCCTCTTCTATGATATGCTTACCACACCTTCTACAACCAAACTAGCCTACTCTGTTAACCAGAAATGGACAGATGGGTTCAGTGAAATAGAAGATGAGGATTGGGGTGTAGTGCTAGAGACTCCCAAATTAGTATCTCCCAAATTATCTGATAGGCTTATGCAAACATACATTACCCATAGAGAGTACCTAACCCCACAAAGAATGGCCAAATTTTGTCCGTCTCGTAGTGACAGGTGTCCTAGGTGTCTACTTATGGTCGGTAACTTTGATCACATAATCTGGTTTTGCCCTCGGATCCAGGGATACTGGTCTCGGGTAGTCCAGTTTTTACATGATCAAATGGGATCACCAGTGTCCCTGGACCCTAAACAGTGCCTATTGGGCTTATTCCCTGAGGATGAAATAGATAAACACACACGTCACTTCTTACAAGAAACAACAAGAAACAAGAATTCATAGCAAGGAAAATGGTGGCCCGTACCTGGATCCAAGCGACAGCCCCTTCACTTTCAGCATGGATTGCAGAAATTAATAATATACTGCCATATAAAAGGTGGTTTACATGAATAGAGGATGCCCGGCCAAATTTAATAAAGTGTGGGACAGATGGCTGAATTCCCCTACAATTTGCATATCATAATTCTACCAGATATTGTGTATGCCCGCACAATTTACCTCTTGGAGTATGTATTGGTAATATGTACATGAGCAATATGCATGATCTATAAAGTATGTGAAGCATAGACACCAACAGTACCAGTTGTATTCAATTTTATATGTTTATTGAATATTTTAATTCAGTGTGGAGTATATTGAGCAGAATGATCATACTCACCATATATAATACACTGTACAAATTCCTTGTATGATTACTTTGTTGTACCAAAAGACACTCAATAAATGTTTGTTTCTAATAAAAAAAGAGGTGAAGTTCCCTCACAGCTCTCCTGGGCCTCCTCCTGCGATCGGCGCCCCTCCCCCCCAGATGGGGATGGCCTCCTGCTGCTGTCTAGTAATCCATTCTCCACTTCTCTCAGCCGACAACTCTCCCTCAGTGGCATGTCACCTCAGCTTATATAGGAGGCCTGTCCCCTACCAATACCAGTTGGGGATTGGTCAGGGCTCCTACATGAGCTTCCTGCCACTCCAGTTCCAGGCGCTACCCCTCTTCCAGAACATTCTCCCTGGAAGCAGGGGAGGCGCCTCAGAACTAGATCACAGGTGGTCACACCCACTGCTACTCTAACCACTCCCTGCCCCCAGATCAAAACAGACAGGCCTAGCTTAGAGCATAGGCCTGCCTAATTTTACCTGTGCTGACAGTTTCCTTAGCAAAAAATCCTATGCTAGCACCTACCTATTGGTAGAGGGTGCTACATTGGGATGCCATTAAAGTTCATGTGTGTGTAAAGGCAGGTGTCCCAATACTTTTGGTAATATAATGTATATGACCCGCCTGTGGACTAAGACTTTAGTGCCATGCCAGCACCATCTTGTGGCCAACCATCCTAAGTGCTTCTTTTTGTCACAGATTTCACGCCTCCTAATGACTAACCCACAAGTGCTGTATACCGTAACATATATCTAATTATGTACTGTAGATACTATAAAACATATCACCAATACCTGATTAACAGGTAGTAGACTGATGCATTAATTGTGGATAGGGTCATAACTCATTTTGCATTGTGCTTTATCAGGAGATAAGAGGTGCCGTTAATTAGAATTAATAACATCAATAACATGAAATGCATTATCTATACACATAAATGTTTCACATGGATACAATCTTACATTGACCTGATCCATATGTTATGGAGGTGCCCCAAAATTGTATATCTATTGGAAGGATGCGTTGGGAACTATTAACCGAGTATTTCAGGTCCATCTTACTGAACACCCTAAACTGTGCTTATTGGGAATTAAATCCCTTAGGAGGAAGCCTCTAGACTAGCGATAGCTAGGGCTCTTTTCCAGGCTAGGAACAAGCCCTAGCTATCACTATAGGTGACAAAAAGAAAAAGAACAGCAACTTCACACCTCCACAAGGACGCAACCCCAAACTGGATACCTATATTGACAGCTTCAGGCTGCAAGTCACATCCCTGATATCCACCCAGCAAAAGGAAATATTATACAACCTTTCACCACTGGAGCGAAGAGCTGTACATGATCTGCTCAATAATCAGGCCATAACCATCAAACCAGCAGATAAAGGGGAGAGCAGTCGTTGTGATGGATACAGACAAATATATACAAGAGGGCCAGAGGCAGCTGGCAAATACTACTTACTACAAAAAACTGGATTATGATCTGACCCAGGATTTTACTAAGCAATTAAAAGGTCTCATTGCGACAATACCAAGCCACCTACATTCAGAACTTATCAACGCAATTCCGGATAATCCAGAAACTGGAGACTTCTACATGCTGCCCAAGATTCACAAGCCAGGAAATCCAGGCAGACCCATTATAACAGGTATGAATACACTTACCGAATATACCTCAGGCCTTGTAGAAAACATGTTAAAACCTTTATTAATGAACACTGCGAGTTTCCTGCAAGACACCACTGATTTTCTGAACAAGCTTAACAATATACAATTACCACCAAATACACTTCTAGTCACTATGGATGTAGAATCTCTGTACAGTAACATCCCTCACAAGGATGGGTTGGCGGCATGTCACAGATTTTTATCATCCTCACCAAACCACAAATACACTGCTGAGGATGTGACACAGCTCATCGAATTCATTCTTACTTACTACTTCACTTTCAATGACATCTATCTCCAGTGTATGGGTACTGCTATGGGAAGCAAAATGGCACCCCAATATGCAAACTTATTTATGGCTGACCTGGAGGACAAATTCCTGAACAGCATACAACAAAAGCCATACAGATATTATCGCTATATTGATGATATTTTCATGATATGGACTGAAGGTGAAGAAAATCTAAACCAATTCTTCTCACTGATCAACACTTTTCACCCATCTATCAAACTAAAAATGGATTATTCAAACACACATGTCAATTTCCTAGACACTACAGTATACATCAGGGATGACAAGCTTCACACGTCGATATACAGAAAACCGACTGACCGATGCAGCTATCTTCACAGTTCCAGTTTTCACCCCCAACACACTAAACGGGCCATCATACACAGCCAGTCCATCAGATACCACCAAATTTTTTCAGACCCAGAAGACAGAGATAAACATCTCAGAACACTGGCAGACTCATTCCATAAGAAAGGTTACAAAGACAAAACCATCAACAACAGCATAAACACAGCCTTGAAAACCCGAAGAGAAAATCTCCTCCAATACACAGAGAAAAAAACAAATAACCGAGTACCTCTAGTCACCACATACAACCCAGCACTTGAAGGGATCAAACAGATAATCAAAGATTTACAACCCATTATAACAAAGGATGAAACTCTGAAAGGAATATTCCAACAACCCCCATTATTGGTGTAGCACTAACTCACGGTGGAGCTGCTGGTTTAAGCGGGTCTGTTACCTCCACTTTGCTTCCATCTGTTTCACCGACACCGGGTCTAGGGGTTCCGTTGAGTTTACTGCTGGACGACACACGTACCAACACTGGAGTACGTTTTCAATGCTTTATTGAACAGTCAAACTTTAGGAAGTAGCAGGAGAGAGACGGAAAAGGAAACCTTCAGGAGAAACTCAAATATCTTCTTACAAGATCTTAGCGACAAATGTCCCGGTAGAATTCAAATAATTATGTGGAATGCATTCCCCTCTTGGGACGCACTCTTTGCTCGACTGGATAGGCCTCTCTCACCGGTCTAGCAGCCAGTACGCAGCACGAATCTAAAGTCTCTGCCACAGACTTACTTGGGGGGGTAAATCTGCACGATCCTCTGCCACAGGATGTATCAGATCTTCAGTGAACAGTCAGTCACAGTGCCTGAACCTTTAAGCCGAACCGGCGACACTATGCTGTATAATTACTTCTTTTGGATACGTCCTCCAGCCGAGTCACCAGGCCCCTCTATAGACAAGCACGCTGCGTGATCTCTCCAAGACGGGTCCTCCCCTGGGATCTCCTCGGCTGTCCAGCTTCGTCACACAGGACCGACAGCTCAGGACCATTCCTTGGCCGCGGTGGTAGGCCCCAGACAAGCCTCTGGACCCACCCCTGCGCCGTAGCATCGTGGGCCTTCCGATCGGAGGACCACGAGGTAGCTCCTTAACGCATACCTGTCGGCCAGGAGGGCCAGCAGGTGGCTGCAAAACGACCTTAGAACATGGCGTCTGTCCCATAAATACCCCCTTCCCAGAATGGAACTCGGAGGACCACCTCCACCGAGCTTGTCTCCGAGACAGAGGAGCATCTATACACTTCGACACGTTGCCCTTCCAACACTGACTAATGGTAACAGCGACACCCACCGGTCAGCACGGAAGCACACACAACGTCAGCCAAGCTGGAACAGAGGCGAACTTTTAACCTTCCTTACACACAATTTACTAAATTTACCTAATCTGCGGTAGATTGTAAATCTACCAGCGCTACATTGGCTTTCAGACAACCACCCAACCTCGAACACAAACTAATCAGCAGGAAACTTCACTCTGATTATGAAGTCACAAATAATGGAAGCAAACCCTGCAATAAAAAACGCTGCAAACTATGCAACCAGATCAATCTATCCAAAAGTGTCACACACACAAATGGGGCCTTCAATATCATGGGATCTTACAACTGTACCTCCAGTAATGTTGTGTACCTCATCCAATGCAAAAGGTGCAGCAAAGGATCTTATGTTGATGAAACAGGACAGAAGTTGCAAGTGAGGATGAATTTGCACAGACATATCATCAAGGAACATAAAGAAGATGTTTATGCACACCTGTGGGATATCATTTCTCACAACCGGACCACACTATAGAAGACCTCAATGTTTTAGTTCTTAAAAGGAATTTCAGAACTATCCAGGAAAGGAAAACGTTTGAACTAAGAATGATAATTCTTTTTGACACAAAATATAATGGCCTGAATTTAGATATTGGTTTCCTTACCCATTAGGGCCCTTTCACACTGGGGCAGTTTGCAGGCGCTATTGCACTAATAATAGCGCCTGCAAACCGACCCGAAAGTGCCGCTGCTTTGTCTCCAGTGTGAAAGCCCCGAGGGCTTTCACACTGGAGTGGTGCGCTAGCAGGACGGGAAAAAAAGTCCTGCTAGCAGCATCTTCGGAGCAGGAGCGGTGAAGGAGCGGTATATACTCTGCTCCTTCACCACTCCTGCCCATTGAAATCAATGGGACAGCGCGGCTATATCACCGGCAAAGCGCCTCAGTGGTTTTTAACCCTTTCTCGGCTGCTAGCGGGGGGGTAAAACCATCCCGCTAGCGGCCGAATACCGACGGTAAAGTGCCGCTTACAATAGCGGCGCTTTACGCCGACGCCGCCCCCGTCCCAGTGTGAAAGGGGCCTTATAACAAAAGTTTTACGACCCCCTCTGTGACTATCACCCCCCCCCCCCCACCTTCATTCCATAGCTCTCCCCCTGTCTTATCTCACTAACTCTGCTGCTATCTTTATTACCATTGATGTGTATGTGTTTGTTTTTCTCTTTTTTTTCTGCTTAAAAATTTGTGAATCAGTACTGCTTGGACCTTGAAGAAGCTTGACCTGAAAAATTGTATGTTAGTGCATATAAAAAAAGTATCACGGACAGTACTCAATTTTCTCCAGGTTAGGAAATAAATTTTGAGGCACTGGAAATCAACGGAACCCTCCACAGTGAAGGAGTGGCGGAATCAAATGGGCAATACTATCAGGCTAGAAAAATACATCTATCAGCACAGGGTTAGTGTGAAAAAATTCAACAAAATCTGGGCACCTTTGCTGGATATTCCTGGTCTAGCTCCAGTTGATATAATTTTAGACTGTCTGCTCTTGTAAAGGGGATATGACAGTTACTGGAATGAGTATTTCGCCCGGGGTCTCCATTCTTAACAGAAGTCTATTGTTTGATTGTTTATTGTGCGATCTGAGTTATATGCCGATGTACTGTGTTTATGTGATTTAGTGCTAAATACCGAATGTTGAATGTTTATCCCTAATATGTAAAAGATTTGGTATTCTGTACTGCTTCTCATCTATTGTTCTTTTAATAAAGTTCTATTTGATTTAAAAAGAAAACTGTCTTACATTGATTACCTTACATAGCCAATTTTAATGCAACCAGGAAAGTGAGGTCCACCAATGGGGAGAGACACCCGCACTGCCTACGCAAGGGAGAGGGCAGTCTATAAATAATTGCATACTGTATATGTGTGTGTGTATATATATATATATATATATATATATATATATATATATATATATATACTGTATATATACACACAGAGCATTGAAAAAGTATTCAGACCCCTTGAAATTTTCCACATTTTGACATGTTACAACCAAAAATGTAAATGTATTTTATTGGGATTTTATGTGATAGACCAACACAAAGTGGGACATAATTGGAAAGTGGAAGGTAAATGATAAATGGTTTTCTAAGTTTTTTTACAAATAAATATCTGAAAAGTGTGGCGTGCCTTTGTATTCAGCCCCCTTTATTCTGATACCCCTAATTAAAATCAAGTGGAACCAATTGCCTTCAGAAGTCACCTAATTAGTAAATGGAGTCCCCCTGTGTGTAATTTAATCTCAATATAAATACAGCTGTTCTATGAAGCCCTCAGAGGTTTGGTAGAGAACCTTAGTGAACAAACAGCATCATGAAGGCCAAGGAACACACCAGACAGGTCAGGGATAAAGTTGTGGAGAAGTTTAAAGCAGGGTTAGGTTATAAAAAAAATATCCCAAGCTTTTAACATCTCACAGAGCACTGTTCAATCCATCATCCGAAAATGGAAAGAGGATGGCACAACTGCAAACCTACCAAGACATGGACGTCCACCTAAACTGACAGGCCGGACAAGGAGAGCATTAATCAGAAGAACAGTCAAGAGGTCCATGGTAACTCTGGAGGAGATCCATAGCTCAGGTGGGAGAATCTGTCCACAGGACAACTATTAGTCGTGCACTCCACAAATGTGGCCTTTATGGAAGAGTGGCAAGAAGAAAGCCATTGTTGAAAGAAAGCCATAAGAAGTCCCGTTTGCCGTTTGTGAGAAGCTATTTGGGGGAGACAGCAAACATGTGGAAGAAGGTGCTCTGGTCAGATGAGACCAACATTCAACTTTTTGGCCTAAAAGCAAAACGCTGTGTGTGGGGGGAAAACTAACACTGTACATCACCCTGAACACACCATCCCCAAAGTGAAACATGGTGGTGGCAGCATCATGTGGTGGGGATGCTTTTCTTCAGCAGGGACAGGGAAGCTGGTCAGAGTTGATGGGAGGATGGATGGAGCCAAATACAGGACAATCTTAGAAGAAAACCTGTAATGCCGTGTACACACGGCTGGACTTTTCGACGGACTGAACACTGACGGACTTGCCTATACTTGATCACACCAAAGTCCGATCCTTTCGAACGAGATGACGTACGACCGGACTAGAATAAGGAAGTTCATAGCCGGTAGCCAATAGCTGCCCTTGTGTCATTTTTGGTCAAATCGGACTAGCATACAGAGGAAAGTTTTTTTCGATAGGACTCGAGTCTGTCGGAAAGATTTGAAACATGTTCTATTTCTAAAGTCCGTCTGATTTTTCAACAGCAAAGGTCCGATGAAGCCCACACACGATCGAATTGTCCAGCGAATTCGTTCTGTCAGACCTTTGCTGTCGAAAAGTCCGGTCGTGTGTACACGGCATTAGAGTCTGCAAAAGACTTGAGACTGGGGCGGAGGTTCACCTTCCAGCAGGACAACGACCCTAAACATACAGCCAGAGCTACAATGGAATGGTTTAGATTAAAGCATATTCATGAGTTAGAATGGCCCAGTCACAGTCCAGACCTAAATCCCACTGAGAATCTGTGGTAAGACTTGAAAATTGCTGTTCACAGACGCTCTCCATCCAATCTGACAGAGCTTGAGATATTTTACAAAAAAGAATGGACAAAAATGTCCCTCTCTAGATGTGCAAAGCTGGTAGAGACATCCCCAAAAATACTTGCAGCTGTAATTGCAGAGAAAGGGGATTCTACAAAGTATTGACTCCGGGGGGCGCCATACAAATGCCCCCCACACACTTTTCACGTATTTATTTGTATCATTTATAATTTTCCTTCCACTTCACAATTTTCTCCACCTCCTGGAGAGCGTCCTTCTCTTGTCTCCACCTCCTGGAGATTGTTCTTCACTTGTCTCCACCTCCTGGAGAGTGTCCTTCATTTGTCTCCACCTCCTGGATAGTGTCCTTCACTTTTCTTCACCTCCTGGAGAGTGTCCTTCACTTGTCTGGATATTGTGAATGGGTTTTCCTTTACCATAGAGAGGATCCTGCGATTATCCACCACTGTTGTCTTCCGTGGACCTCCAGGCCTTTTTATGTTTCTGAGCTCACCAGTGTATTCTTCTCTCAGAATGTACCAAACTTGATCTAGCCACTCCTAATGTTGCTGCTATGTCTCTGATGGATTTGTTTAATTTTTTAAGCCTTACAATGGCCTGTTTCACTTGGACAGCTCCTTTGAACGCATGATGTAGGTTCCCAGCAATAGATTCCAAATGCAAATACCGCACTTAGCCCTGGTTCACACTGACTGCGGTAATAAAAGCATGCGAGTTCAGCTGAACTTGCACGCTTTCAATTCTGCATGTCAGTCCCGATTTCAGGGGCGATTTCGGAGACATCTGTGCAGGTTTCTGCACAGATGTCATTGGAAACCGCACTCCGAAATCACCAAAAGTAGTACAGAAACTACTTTTGGAAATTGGTGCGGCGTCGCACCGATTAGGACGGTGCAATTGGCGGCAATTGCCACCAATTTGACATGCGATTTGACATGTCAAATCGCACCAATGTGAACCAGGGCTTAGAGTCAACTACAGACCTTTTACCTGCTTAATTGATGAAGAAATAACAAAGGAGTAGCCCATGCCTGGCCAT
Source organism: Aquarana catesbeiana (assembly GCF_042186555.1). Classification (NCBI taxonomy): domain Eukaryota; kingdom Metazoa; phylum Chordata; class Amphibia; order Anura; family Ranidae; genus Aquarana; species Aquarana catesbeiana. The sequence goes on along the minus strand of NC_133324.1, from coordinate 352,131,002 downwards.
GAAACAGCTTTTGATTCAATTGTCTAATTACTTTTGGTCCCTTGAAAAAGAGGGTTGGCTACTCTTAAAGAGGAAGTAAACCCTGGTGGGTTTTACTTCCTCTTTGTTTCCCTGCAAAAGTAAAGCATAATGGGCTACTATGCATTGCATACCGGTAGTAGTCCATTATGTGTCACTTACCTGACACAGGAGCCTGCGATGTCCCCGATTTCCTCACTGGCAGCGAGCGTCCATTCTTCACCCCTCTTCCTTCTGGGGCTGCAAACTCCGGCTCTGTGACTGGCCGGAGTCGCGTGACTTCACTCCCGTGCATGCGCTGGAGCTGACAGTCACAGCATGACCCCAGCTTGAAACGGCACAGCGTGCCCTTTCAACGGTGCGCATGCGCCAAATACATCGGCGCATGGCATGCGCAAAAGACAGCATCTTTCGGGGAAATAGTAAATATCTCCTAAACCATGTAAGCCTTAATCTAGGCTTACCTGTAGGTGAAAGTGGTCTGTAAGGGTTTACAACCACTGTAAGAGCTGTAATTCCTAAACCCTTCCCCCGATTTGTATGTACATACCCTTAAATTAAACCTGAGAGTGTGCACTTTCAGCCCATATCCATTAAATAACTATAGTTTGAATATGTTTTGGTAAATACCTAAAAAAATACTAAATTAGTGCCCGTGCCCAAATATATATGGACTTAACTGTGTATATAATATATACAGTATCTCACAAAAGTGAGTACACCCCTCATTTTGTAAATATTTTATTCTATCTTTTCATGTGACAACACTTAAGAAATTACACTTTGCTACAATGTAAAGTAGTGAGTCTAATTTGGACATTTTCACTTAGGGGTGTACTGACTTTTGTTGCCAGTGGTTTAGACATTAATGGCTGTGTGTTGAGTTATTTTGAGGGGACAGCAAATTTACACTGTTATACAAGCTGTACACTCACTACTTTACATTGTAGCAAAGTGTAATTTCTTCAGTGTTGTCACATGAAAAGATAGAAGAAAAGATTTACCAAAATGTGAGGGGCGTACTCACTTTTGTGAAATACTGTATATATATATACATATATATATATGTCAGCGGGCCAGCCCGCCCGCTGCAGCAGCAGAGGCCACAACCCGCTGGTTAGGCAGGGACCCTGTGGCAAGAGACTCAGGGCTATGGACCCCAGATTCGGGGCTATAGCCCCAATAGACACCCCCTAGCGATGCCCCTGGCTGTTGTCATTACTTAGTGCTCTTTCTGAAAATCTTAGTTGCTTGGCTCTCATGCTCACCTCTTGTGCTTTAAAATTTTAAGTTACTGACCTAGTAACTTTTTCCACAACAGTGGTACATTATATCTCAATAGAACAACCAAAATTATAATCATCAAATAATGAATTGGTTAACATGTAAGTGTAAATAGGTTTTCTTCTTACCAAGAGATTTCTCTGCAGAATTGGGAATGTCGTGCCATCGCCCTCCAAACTGAGACTTTGTTTCCTGTTCAGAATATCTCTGTATTAGTGGTGGGCATGTAAATTGACCCCAGCACATCATGAACTGTTGCTATTAAAAAAATAAAATTATATATATATATATATATATATATATATATATATATATATATATATATATATATATATATATATATATTCATATGCCAGCATGGTGGTGTCAGCCCGGCCCAACTGTCTTTTACTAAACTACTCAAACCCGCCCACTCTTTTTGTCTCTACAACATAGAAAATAATTATTCTGTAGTACAAGATACGAGCTAGGAGGGTTAAATAGATGTTTTGGGAAAACACAGGAAGTGTACACAAGACACAAGAAAGCTCAGAATTTTTGACAAGTTCAATGGGAGTTTTGGAATTTATCAGATTTATCAAAACATTTCAATGGTATAATTAACAGTGAACGGGTGCAAATAAGAGAAGTTTATTGTTAGGGTTTACATACACTTTAGGAAACTCGCCTCCACCCGTACAGGGCTGGTGCTAGACTATTCTACGCCCTAGGTAAGACCAGCTACACCCCCCCCCCCCATAAATGAATAGGTAAAACTTAAAAGGGTTGTAAAGGTTTGTGTTTTCTATGCATTAAGGTGTAAAAACACCTGTCTGTGACTAGCCTCCCAGCCCCCCGTTTTACTTACCTGAACCCTCAAACTTGTTCCACGGGGACGCGCTCTCTCTCTGCCTGGGGTTCTCGGCTCTTGATTGGATAGATTGATGGCAGCGCAGCCATTGGCTGTCAATCAAACCCAATGACGCGGGGGGCGGGGCCAAGTCCTGCATTCGGCCTCTATGGATGCCGAATGTTGGACTCGGGAGCGCACCCGCAAGGTAAACCCCTTCTCCCAGGGGGTTATCTGATGTGGGGAGGAGCCGATAGAGAGCCACCGAGGGACCCCAGAAGACCAGGTTCGGGCCACTCTGTGCAAAACGAGCTGCATAGTGGAGGTAAGTATGACATGTTTGTTATTTTAAAAAAAAGTAGAAAATTATCTATGCACACTCCATGCATTCCCCATACTTCCTCTTATACTCGCAGCACACTCAATGCAATGCATTCCTCATACTCCCCCCATAGTCGCAGCACACTCTATGCATTCCCCATACACCCCCTATACTCACAGCACACTCAATGCATTCCCCATACTCCCCCTATACTCACAGCACACTCCATGCATTCCCCATACTCCCCACTATACTCATTGCACACTCCATGCATTCCCCATACTCCCACTATACCGGGCCGGCGCAAGGACTTTTATCTACTTAGTTGAAAGTTGACATTAGATGTTCATTTTAACACAGCACTAACATTGAATCTAGGATGAAGAAGGACCTGGGGGTCATAGTAGATGATAGGCTCAGCAATGGCATGCAATGCCAAGCTGCTGCTAACAAAGCAAACAGAATATTGGCATGCGTTAAAAAGGGGATCAACTCTAGAGATAAAACGATATATCTCCCGCTCTACAAGACTCTGGTCCGGCCGCACCTAGAGTATGCTGTCCAGTTCTGGGCACCAGTCCTCAGGAAGGATGTACTGGAAATGGAGCGAGTACAAAGAAGGGCAACAAATCTAATAAAGGGTCTGGAGGATATTAGTTATGAGTAGGGATGGGCCGAACACCCCCAGAACATGCGAACGGACCGAAAGATTGCGCGGACATTCGAACACCGTTAAAGCCTATGGGACTCGAACGTGAGAAATCAAAAGTGCGAATTTTAAATTTAATATTCAAGTTATTGTCCTAAAAAGGGTTTGGGGACCCGGTTGCTGCCCCAGGGGACATGTATCAATGGAAAAAAACATTTTAAAAACTGACGTTTTCTCGGGAGCAGTGATTTTAATGATGCTTAAAGTGAAAAAACAAAAGTGAAATATTCCTTTAAATATCGTACCTGGGGGGTGTCAATAGTATGCCTATAAAGTGGCGCGTGTTTCCCGTGCTTAGAACAGTCCCTGCACAAAATGACATTTCTAAAGGAATAAAAGTCATTTAAAACTGCTTAAGGCTTTAATGTAATGTCGGGTCCCGGCAATATGGATGAAAATCAGTGAGACAAACGGCATGGGTACCCCCCCAGCCCATTACCAGGCCCTTTTGGGTCTTGTATTGATATTAAGGGGAACCCCGCACCCAAATTAAAAAAAGAGAAGACGTTGGGCCCCCAGGCCATATATACTCTAAACAGTAGTATACAGGCAGTGCAAACAAGACAGGGACTGTAGGTTTGTTCTTATGTAGAATCTGTTTGTAATTTGGAACAGGTACATTTTGTAAGTGTAGCTCCAGCCAAAAAATCTGTTTTAAAGCTTTTTGGAAAACATAGGGAAGGGTTATCACCCCTGTAACATTTGTTTTGCTGTCTCTGCCCCTGTTCAGAAGATTTCACCTCACTTTCTGTCCCAATGACAATTGGATTTTGAACATTTGGGGTTTTTAAGGGAAACAAGGATTGGTGATAAATCAGTGGAGGAGACACATATTAACTCTTACAGGAGAGAATTTCCCTTCCTAGGGCTAGATTTCCTCTCACCTGTTGTCTCCCTCCGTTTGTATGTAGGAGTCGTTTGTAAGTCGGATTTTTGAAAATAGGGGACAGCCTGTATATACTATATGGCCTGCCCTATAGACTCTGTGGAAAATTGGGCCTTAGGTGTTGGTGGTACCAGAACACTGTAAGCCCTCACAGTTACTCTTGGTGGGCGCTGGAACGGGCCCTGCTGTGAAATATTATACCAAGAATTGTAATTACATGCCCCTGTTAAACATGGGCAGAAAAATTGGGCCTTAGGTGGTGGTGGTGGTGGTGGCACAACACTATAAAGCCTCACAGATACTTTTGTTGTGCGCAGGAACAGGCCCTGCTGTGAAATATTAGATCAAAAATTGTAATTACACGCCCCTGTTAAACAGGGGCATAAAAGTTGGGCCCTAGGCAGTGGTTGTGGTGCCACAACACTGCAACCCCTCACAGATACTCTTGTTAAGCTCAGGAACGAGCCCTGCTGTTAAATATTTGATCAAAAATTGTAATTAGACGCCCCTGTTAAAAAGGGGCAGAAAAATTGGGCCTTAGGCAGTGGTGGTGGTGCCACAACACTGCAACCCCTCACAGATACTCTTGTTGAGCGCACGAACGAGCCCTGCTGTTAAATATTTGATCAAAAATTGTATTTACACGCTCTTGTTAAACAGGGGCATAAAAATTGGGCCTTAGGCAGTGGTGGTGGTGCCACAACACTGCAACCCCTCAGAGATCCTTTTGTTGAGTGCAGGAACGAGCCCTGCTGTTAAATATTTTATCAAAAATGTAAATACACGCCCCTGTCAAACAGGGGCAGAAAAATTGGGCCTTAGGCAGTGGTGGTAGTGCCACAACACTGCAGCCCCTCACAGATGTTAAACAGGGACAGAAAAATTGGGCCTTAGCCACTGGTGGTGGTGCCCAGAACCAAAAATGTTCTTAGAAGCTATCAACATGAACATTGCGGAGGAACAGGATAGTCACTCAGCATCAGCATAGGCAATCTTGAAGGGATCTCAAATTTATAAAAAAATGAATCGGTTACATCAGCATCAGGTGCTTGGTAGCTGGTGAAACAAGACTGATTCATTTTTATGAAGGTGAGCCGATCAACCGAGTCGGTGGACAGGCGCACTCTGTGATCGGTTATAAAGCCTCCAGCAGCACTAAATGTGCATTCCAAAAGAACGCTGGATGCAGGACAGGCCAGTAGCTCAATTGCATACTGTGCAAGCTCTGACCAGTGATCCATCCTCAAGACCCAGGCATTCGGTCCGGAGTCCTCTGGGTCACTAAGTATGACCTGATCCGCAGCCACCTCCTGCCAGCCACGTACAAGTCCATGGGTTTCTGGGAACTGGAAACGATCCCTTGAAGACTGCTGCTGATGCTGAGTGCCAGGCTCCACCTCCATGCTGACACAATTCTCCTCCTCCTCCTCCTCCTCTTCCTGTGTGATAGGTGGGCCTGCAGGAATACTGTCTGGATAAAGGGGGCCTTGAGAGATAAGGAAGTCCTCCTCTTCCTCCCTCTGTTCTGCCTCAAGTGCCCTGTCCATTATTCCACGCAGCGTGTGCTCCAACAGGTAGACAAGATGGAAAGTATCACTGATGCATGCACTGTCACTGCTCACCATCCTCGTGGCCTCCTCAAATGGTGACAGGACAGTGCATGCATCCTTGATCATGAGCCACTGGCGTAGCAAAAAAAAGCCAAGCTCCCGCCCAACGAGTCCTTTTCAGCCCTAAAACACAGGGGGGCCTGGGACTACCCAACCTCCTTTGGTATTATTAGGCAGCTAGATTAGCACAACTATCTGTGGTGTACTCTAAATACGAGAAACCATATTGGATACAAATGGAAAGACAAGCAGTTCCTGAGAATACTCTGGACTTCCTCCTGTGGTGCCCCCAAAAAGCTAGACCTCCCATAATGTCCCCTACCCTCTCTCATTCACTAACGTTGTGGGACGAACTACGTCAATTACCATCCCTAACCTCAAGTATACGCCCCTTAGCGCATATTTTTCACAATCCAAACTTTCCCCAGGCATGAATATCAAATCATTCCAATGGTGGCTGGACAAGGGGATGTACCGCATAGGACACTACTTCTCGAGGGCGGGCCTGCTGACCCTGAAACATTGCATAAATAAGCTGGATCTACCAGTTTTGGAGAGATTTCGCTTTTTCCAAATCTCTCACTTTCTAAACTCCATCTGGAAGAACAAGTCCATACCCCTAGAATTTACAAACTATGAACAATGGTGTAGACAGGCAGCGGAACAAAGGGGGGGGGGGGAAATCTCAATAATATATGCAGCACTTTCCAAACCCTCTTCCAGGTTTCCATATATAGATGCATGGGAGGATGAATTACAGGAGTCATGGGACCTGGAGGAATGGAACCGAGCAATAGCGAGAGCTTCCAAAGGTATTATGAATGTCTCCCTTGTTGAAGCAAACTTAAAAGTAATTACCAGATGGTACCTGGTCCCCACCAGATTAGCCACTATGTTTCCCTCTACCTCTCCACTATGCTTTAGGGAATGTCACGCGATTGGGTCTATGATCCACGTCTGGTGGGAATGTCCAAATATCAGAGGATTCTGGAACAGAGTTTTCAACCTCATCAGGAAGGTTACGGGAAACTCTGTTCCAAAGTCAGCACAAGTGGCCCTGCTGAATTTCCCTGTTCCTCCAAATACTCCCAGAAATTAACTCTCTTCATACTTTTGGGAGCGAAAATAACAATTGCAAAAGCATGGAAAAAACCCAAGGTCTCCTACCGAGCAGCAAAAAATAAAATATCTTGGATTATGACCCAAGAAAAAATGGTCAGCTCAATTTTGGACACTACCAAATCATTCCAAGCAACATGGGAACCCTGGGCTAGATATGTTGGAATCCCTCTCATCCCCGGCACCTAAATTATCAGAAACAAGAGAAAGCACTGAACTTTGGCCTCTACCCCCTACTTCCTCTCCCTTTCTCTTCTTCCTTCTTCCTCTCTTTTTGTCTCCTCTTCAATATGACCTATTTGATGACAATCACTAAGTTTACATTTACTGGTATTTGGTTCTTACTTATCACTAGACCCTGAATAGATGAAGGCGAAAGAATACCATAAGTTGTGCATTTAGATTAACACCGTTATCATGGTATTGCGCCCCCCTTTCGTTTCCTTAAAATGTTTGTTTTTCTAGAAATCTGGCTTATCAATTTCATGTCCAAATTGCTCGGAAAAGCCGCTCCGCAGATAGCTCCAACCCCTTATCTCTATGGTAGCCATCTCATGTCACAGTTTGCACCCGTTCGGGGTGTCATGAGTGGCAGTCCTCCACATTACCTTATTAGCAACAGGGTTATCTTGCTCTACTATCCCAGTATGTCCACTTTCCCGAGACTGTATCATTTCTGTTCAATTGTTCTAAATTTGGCTCTTTGTATAATTTGACAACTTACATTTTTCAGTGGACAACAATGTCAGTCCTGCTGTATTGTTGATGTCATCTTTTGTCATGCATTTTATTTTAAATAAACTTTATTTGAACCTTAAGAAAAAAAAAAAAAGCCAAACTCCCCTGACCCTGTCCTGGTGCCAGACTCGCACAGGTAGTAATTGATGGCCCTCTGCTGCACGTGCAGCCGCTGCAGCATTGCCAACGTTGAGTTCCACCTGTTGGGCATGTCACCGATGAGGCGGTTCTTGGGCAGGTTGCATTCCTTTTGGAGGTCAGCCAGCCGAGCACTGGCATTATATGGCCGGCGGAAATGTCCACAGACTTTCCTGGTCTGCCTCAGGAGATCCTGCAAGCCCGGGTACCTGCACAAGAACCGCTGCACACCAAATTAAACAGGGAACATGGGTGAAGTGTCTCTGTCAAAGGGCAGAAAGGAGGTTGGTGCCATTGTCGCAAACCACCATTCCTGGCTGAAGCTGGTGTGGCGTCAACCACCTCTGAGCTTGCCCCTGCAGAGCTGACAGAATCTCTGCCCCAGTGTGGCTCCTGTCCCCTAAACAGACCAACTCAAGCACCGCATGGCATCTTTTTGCCTGAGTGCTTGCGTAGCCCCTAGAACACCTACGGAGCACCGCTGGTTCCGAAGACAAATCTGCACAGGAAGAGGCCATACAGGAAGAAGAAGAGGAGGGGGTGGAGGAGAGAGGTGTGGCAGAATCACCACTGCCAGCATTTTGGAGGTGTGGTGGCGGAACAAGCTCCAACAGTACTGCACCCTGTCCTGCATCCTTTCCAGCTGCCAGAAGAGTCACCCAGTGCGCGGTGAAAGATAGGTAGCGTCCCTGTCCATGCCTGCTGGACCATGAGTCAGCGGTAATATGCATCTTACCGCTAACCGCCCTGTCCAACGAGGCCAGGAAATTGCCTTCCACATGTCGGTAGAGAGCCGGAATGGCCTTCCGAGAAAAAAATTGGCATTTGGCAACCTGCCACTGAGGTGGCGCACATTCCACAAATTCTCGAAAGGGGGCAGAGTCTACCAGCTGAAAAGGCAGCAGTTGGAGTGCTAGCAATTTAGCCAAACTAGCATTCAGCCACTGAGCATGTGGATGGCTGGGACCGAATTTCTTTTGCTGGTTTAGCAACTGGGGTAGGGAAATTTGCCTGCTACAATCGGATGTTGGTGTACCGCTAGCAGATTGCCCGGAAGTGCTTGGGACACCTAATTCTACACCTTCATTCCTCTCAATGCAGGTCTCTGAGAGGACTGAAGTTATAGTGGGGTTGGAGATCCCAGCTGATGAGGAGCAAGGAGAGGTCCGCTTTGCTCTTTGGTGTGGGTCTTTTAAGTACTGTTGCCAACGGACTGCATGGGAGCTCGACATATGTCTGATCAAGCATGTGGTGCCCAAGCGGCTGCTGTTTTGGCCACGCTTGATACACTTCAGACATATGTTGCAAACAGCAACAGTGTGATCTGCTGCACATGTTTCAAAAAAGGCCCACACCAAAGAACTTTTGGAAAATAGCACGGAGTCAGCAGCACCCTGCACATGTGGAGCTCTGCGGTGGTGATGCAGTCGGTTGCCTGCCCTTAAGCTGGCCCCTGGAGGGCATCCTGCCTCATTGGAGATGTGCCTCCTCCTCCTCTCTTCTATCTGGTATCCACGTAGAGTCAGTGACCTCATCATCCCCTCCCTCCTCACCACTGGGGCAAACCTGGCAGTATGCTGCAGCTGGGGGAACATGACTGCCAGTTTCTTGTCCTTCTTGGGCACCCCCTCTCTCTGGGCTCACGTTACTGCCTTCATCCTCAACCTGGGTACCATCTTCAGAGCCTTCAAAATGCTGCTCATCCTCCTGCAGCATGTACCCTACACTGTGGTCGAACAGTTCAGGGGACTCCTCAGGGCATGATGGTGGGGCAAGGGAAGGAGTGACTGATGACATTGACAGACAAAGTACCCTGAGCCTGGGTGACAGAGGATGAGGAGGATGAGGACGGCTTGGTCATCTACTCTACCAACTCTTCTGCATTTTTTGGCTCAACACGGCCAGCTGCCGAAAAAAAGGACAAGCGTGCCCCACGGCCACGTGCTGAGGATGCACCGTGGTCATGACCAGCACTGTTGGCTGTAGACACAGAGCCTGCTTGCCCTCTTTTAGTGGCCTGTGAGCGTCTGCCTCTCTTCGGTGGCCTTCCAGACATACTGTACAATTAGATTAGCAAAACAACGCCTGAAGTTTACTAAAAAATATATATACAAGCCTGTATATATATCTATATTAAATGTATAGGCTTGGCTGGACTATATATATATATATACAAGCCTATATATATATATATATATATATATTAAATGAACTGCAGCTCACTGAGTCACCTGCCTGAAAGTGTCTTTGAAGACGTACTCCAGGAATGGCCTACAGTCAGGTATAGGCTTGGCTATACTATATATAGCCAATATATAGCCAGGACTGGTCTGCAGTGAGATGAAGCTAAACTGTATACAGTGTGTATATATATATATATATATATATATATATATATATATATATATATATATATATATATATAAAGCCAGGATGTATATATATACAAAATACACTGCAGCTAACTGTATCGCCTGCCTGCCTGTAGTATATTAGCAACAGTAACTGTCTGCAGTGAGATCTAGCTAAACTTTATACAGTATATATATATATATATATATATATATATATATATATATATATATATATTAGACTGACTGTATATATATATATATATATATATATATATGAAATACACTGCAGCTAACTGAATCAACTGCCTGCCTAAAGTATATTAGAAACAGTACAGCAGGAACGGTCTGCAGTGAGATCTAGCTAAACTGTATGCAGTGGATATATATATATATATACTAGACTGACTGTATATATATATATATATATATATATATGAAATACACTGCAGCTAACTGAATCACCTACCTGCTCAAACTAAATGAAATGACACTCTCTCTGCCTCTCTCTGTCTCTCTCTTAACAACGCCACCAACACACTACAAATGGCCGACGTGCAGGCGGTCTTATATAGTGTGGGGCGTGGACTTAACCCCCTGAGCCATAATTGGCCAAAGGCATGCTGCCTTTGGCCGATTATGGCTCTCTTTGCTGACGGCGCTGTGATTGGCCAAAGCATGCGGGTCATAGTGCATGCTTGGCCAATCATCAGCCAGAAATGCACTGCGATGATGCAGTGCATTATGGGCCGTGACGCGCCGCTCGAATTTGGTGCGAACGGCCCATGTTTGATCTTCGCCGAACGATCGAACAGCCGATGTTCGAGTCGACCTCATGTTCAACTCAAACAGCCAGCCCATCCCTAGTTATGAGGAAAGGTTGCAAGTACTGAACTTATTCTCTCTGGAGAAGAGACGTTTGAGAGGGGATATGATTTCATTATACAAATACTATACTGGTGATCCCACAATAGGGATAAAGCTTTTTCGCAGAAGGGAGTTTAACCACTTGCTTACTGGGCACTTAAACCCCACTCCTGCCCAGACCAATTTTCAGCTTTTAGCGCTGATGCACTTTGAATGACAATTGTGCGGTCATACAACACTGTACCCAAATTAAATTTTTATCATTTTTTTCCCACAAATCGAGCTTTCTTTTGGTGGTATTTAATCACAGCTGGGGTTTTTATTTTTTGCTAATCAAACAATAAAAATGGAAATTTTTGAGAAAAAAAAAATCATGTTTAATAGTTTGTTATAAAATTTTGCAAACAGGTAATTTTTCTCCTTCATTGACATGCGCTGATGAGGCGGCACTGGTGGGCACTGATAGGCTGCACTGATGGGCATGGATAGGCACAGATAAGGCGGCACTGATAGGCACAGTTAAGACGGCACTGATAGGCACAGTTAAGGCAGCACTGATGGGGACAGATAAGGCGGTACTGATGGGCACAAATAAGGCGGCACTGATGGCCACTGATGGGCGCTGATGGGTGGCACTGATGGGTGGCAAGGATGGGTGGCACGGATAGGTGGCACTGATGGGCACTGATAGGTATCACTGATGGGGGGCACTGATGGGCGGCACTGATGGGGGCACTGATGGGCAGTGATGGGCGGCACTGATGGGCACTTATGGGCACTGGTAGGTGACACTGATGGGCACTGATAGATGGCACTGATGTGCAGCACTGTTGTTGCACTGATGGGTGGCACTGATGGGTGGCACTGTGGGCACTGATGGATGGCACTGTTTGATAGCACTGTGGGCACTGATGGGTGACGCTGGTGGGCACTGGTAGGTGGCACTGCTGCCTATTGCTGTGTCACATTAGATCGCCGTGATCGGGACTTATGTCACGATCACGGCCGCCGGTGATCTGTTTTTTTTTTCTTCCTCATGCTGTCAGCGCGAGGAGGAAAAATAGCCGATTACCGGCTCTGTTTACATCACATGATCAGCTGTCATTGGCTGACAGCTGATCATGTAGTAAGGGGTCGGGACCGACCCCTTACTCTGATCTGTGATCAGGCGAGTCTCATAGACTCGCTGATCACTGAGCGCACCGCGCGCACCCTGCAGGGGGCGCGCAGGCCGCTCGTGCACGGGACGACGTCAATAGACGTCGCCCCGGCAATTTAGATCCGTGCTGTTGCCGTCATTTGGCAATGGCCCGGATCTGAAGTGGTTAACAAGACTCGTGGCTACTCATTAAAATTAGAAGAAAAGAGGTTTAACCTTAAACTACGTAGAGGGTTCTCTAGTGTGGGTCTCAGCGGGGGCATTGATAGTTTCAAGAAACTATTAGATAAGCACCTGAACGACCACAACATACAGGGATATACAATGTAACTAACATATAATCACACACATAGGTTGGACCCGATGGACTTGTGTCTTTTTTCAACCTCACCTACTATGTAACTATATATTGTGCATAGCAGTACTGCATAAATGAAGGGCAGCACACTGAGCCAATCAATAATCTGTTGCTTTGAACAGTGCTGCCACTTTAACACTGTACACATGTTTACAGAAGGGAAAAACCTCATCGATGCTCTGCTGTATATACTGTATCACTTAGACTCACATGTACAATGTTTCTTGAAAGAATTGCCGCTCACTCGTGTGTTTGTGCCTATATGTCAGCTTGAGCTATTGTACTCAGTAAATAACCAGCTTTTCCAAAATCCTTCGATAGGTGCAACAGTTTATATACATGTGATTCTTGCCTGCGATTGGTTATCCCTCCTTGCCTATATAATATTTGGAATGTGTTTTCTTTATTGTTAATGGAACATGGAGGTTATAGGAACACAGATATAGGAAATGATTTGCAACATATACAGTACTTTATCGACTGGCTCTGCACTGAGAACAGAGCGATGAAGTTCTCCCCTTCTGCTCTGACCAGAGAGCTGTGTCCATCAGTCAGCTCTCCCCGCTCCCTCACTGGAGCGCTGGGCTGTGGAGGGGGCGGGAAGGGTTGGCTTCGGCTCTCGGAGGATTGCTAAGAGGCTGAGCCAGCTGCCGATCCAGGCTTCTGGGTGCATCCTGACCATATGGTCGGGAATTTCCCAGAGCCTGGAACTGCTTTCTAACGTCAGCCGACAGCAGGCTTCAGCACTTCTGTGATCCAGGCATGTACTGGCCATCGGGACTACCGGGAGATTCCCGGTGGGCCGATGGCTCAGTAGGCCAGTTAGGTGCGGCCCTGGAGCCGCTCCTCTCTGACAGTGAGTGATCGCAATTTCACTCCTATCAGGAGGAGCAGCTTCCGTCATATGCTGGAGAGAGCATTAGGCGTTATGCTCCCTCCAGACTGCAGGGGGAGATAGACCAACAGCAGACTTTCCTTCCTCTCTCCCCTATCACTTGTTATCACATGACTGGAGAGAGGAATGAGAAGCTGCCTTAAAACTGTAAGTACATGTGGGAGGGGGAGGACACTCTGATGTGAAGGGTACTGCTGATGGGGGCTCTCTGATGTGAAGGGTTTCTGATGGGGACACACTGATGTGAAGTGGGCTGCTGGTGGGGACTCTGATGTGAAGGGCTTCTGATGGGGAGACACTGATGTGAAGGGAGCTGCTGTTGGGCACTCTCTGATGGGGACTCTGATGTGAAGGGAGCTGCTGATTGGAACACTCTGATGTAAGGGGGATGCTGTTGGGGACACTCTGATGTAAGGGGGACGCTGTTGGGGACATTATGATGTAAGAGGGACGCTGTTTCGGACACTATGATGTAAGGGGGACGCTGTTGAGGACACTCTGATGTAAGGGGGATGCTGTTGGGGACACTCTGATGTAAGGGGGATGCTGTTGGGGACACTATGATGTAAGGGGGACGCTGTTGGGGACACTCTGATGTAAGGGGGATGCTGTTGGGGACACTCTGATGTAAGGGGGGATGCTGTTGGGGACACTCTAATGTAAGGGGGAGGGGGAGGACACTCTGATGTGAAGGGGACTGCTGATGGGGGCTCTCTGATGTGAAGGGCTTCTGATGGGGACACACTGATGTGAAGTGGGCTGCTGGTGGGGACTCTGATGTGAAGGGCTTCTTATGGGGAGACACTGATGTGAAGGGAGCTGCTGTTGGGCACTCTCTGGTGGGGACTCTGATGGGGACTCTGATGTGAAGGGAGCTGCTGATTGGGACACTCTGATGTAAGGGGGACGCTGTTGGGGACACTCTGATGTAAGGGGATGCTGTTGGGGACACTCTGATGTAAGGGGGATGCTGTTGGGGACACTATGATGTAAGGGGGACGCTGTTGGGGACACTCTGATGTAAGGGGGATGCTGTTGGGGACACTCTGATGTAAGGGGGATACTGTTAGGGACACTCTAATGTAAGGGGGACGCTGTTGGGGACACTCTGATGTAAGGGGGACGCTGTTGGGGACACTCTGATGTAAGGGGGATGCTGTTGGGGATACTCTGATGTAAGGGGGACACTCTGATGTAAGGGGGATGTTGTTGGGGACACTCTGATGTAAGGGGGACGCTGTTGGGGACACTCTGATGTAAGGGGGATGCTGTTGGGGACACTCTGATGTAAGGGGGACGCTGTTGGGGACACTCTGATGTAAAGGGATGCTGTTGGGGACACTCTGATGTAAAGGGGATGCTGTTGGGGACACTATGATGTAAGGGGGACACTTTGAAGACGTCAACTAATGACGAAACATGTAGGGCATGGCTACGTGTTGTAAGCTGTCACGATTGCCCCATGTTCTGCACGTGTTACTGCTAATTTCCATGCCGGCTTGTTTTCTATTGTTTTATTGCCTTACGGAGCGTGCACTCTCCGTTTTGGCCTGTATTTTTACTAATAAATTTGAGACGTTTTTACACTATTGGAGCCTCGCTCTTTTGCTTTTCCCTTTACCACACTGGGAGCAAGAGAGCCCTCTCTCCCCCCCTCTCCAGGCGCATCACTTGGACTGGCCCGGACCGAAGACAGCATTCCTGACAGCTGCCACGGAGATCATCTTAACACGGTCCCTGCAGAGGGCAAAGTCTGCATGCTCGATAGACCCTGCCAGCGAGGGGGTCCAACGCGGAGGGTAAAGGTCCACTTTTTATTATATTTTCACTTATTGGAGTCACCGCCAGTGGATCTTGTGTTACCTTGCATATCCCTTCCTTCTGTCGATCCATCCATAGGGATATTGATTGTTGCAAAGTGGATGAAAGCGCTTTCACTGATGAACTTTGTATGATTTTTTTCATGGACTGTAATTTTTAGTTCTCACGTTTTCATCCAATCACATTTTTAATTCATTATTTGCATTTTTATGTGTACACCTTCATAGGTCCTATTTTGCTTTCACTTATCTTTTCACGTTCCACATGTACACATTTATTTTTATATATTGAGTTATTAATTTGTTCTCAATACATCTTGTGTTGCATATTTGAGTATTTGCATTTATATAGTTTTTTTCACATTGTAAGTGCACTTTTTTATAATTTATATTTATTTATGTTGTACACAGATATTGGTGTGTTTTAAAGTGCAGCTATCCACTTGTCTTTTTTATACTCTGCTCTGTAGCGCGGTTTTTCCCCTTTTTTATTCTCACTGTTGGGGACACTCTGATGTAAGGGGGACGCTGTTGGGGACACTATGATGTAAGGGGGATGCTGTTGGGGAAACTATGATGTAAGGGGGACGCTGTTGGGGACACTATGATGTAAGGGGGATGCTGTTGGGGACACTCTGATGTAAGGGGGATGCTGTTGGGGACACTCTGATGTAAGGGGGATACTGTTGGGGACACTGTGATGTAAGGGGGACGCTGTTGGGGACACTCTGATGTAAGGGGCACACTCTGATGTAAGGGGGATGCTGTTGGGGACACTCTGATGTAAGGGGGGTGCTGTTGGGGACACTGTGATGTAAGGGGGATGCTGTTGGGGACACTCTGATGTAAGGGGGATGCTGTTGGGGACACTCTGATGTAAACGGGATGCTGTTGGGGACACTATGGTGTAAGGGGGATGCTGTTGGGGATACTCTGATGTAAGGGGGACGCTGTTGGGGACAGTATGATGTAAGGGGGATGCTGTTGGGGACACTCTGATGTAAACGGGATGCTGTTGGGGACACTATGGTGTAAGGGGGACGCTGTTGATGACACTCTGATGTAAGGGGGATGCTGTTGGGGACAGTATGATGTAAGGGGGATGCTGTTGGAGACACTCTGATGTAAGGGGGATGCTGTTGGGGACACTCTGATGTAAGGGGGATGCTGTTGGGGACAGTATGATGTAAGGGGGACGCTGTTGGAGACACTCTGATGTAAGGGGGATGCTGTTGGGGACACTATGATGTAAGGGGGATGCTGTTGGGGACACTCTGATGTAAGGGGGATGCTGTTGGGGACACTATGATGTAAGGGGAACGCTGTTGGGGACACTCTGATGTAAGGGGGATGCTGTTGGGGACACTCTGATGTAAGGGGGATGCTGTTAGGGACACTCTAATGTAAGGGGGACGCTGTTGGGGACACTCTGATGTAAGGGGGACGCTGTTGGGGACACTCTGATGTAAGGGGGATGCTGTTGGGGATACTCTGATGTAAGGGGGACACTCTGATGTAAGGGGGATGTTGTTGGGGACACTATGATGTAAGGGGGACGCTTTTGGGGACACTCTGATGTAAGGGGGATGCTGTTGGGGACACTATGATGTAAGGGGGACACTGTTGGGGACACTCTGATGTAAGGGGATGCTGTTGGTGACACTCTGATGTAAGGGGACGCTGTTGGGGACACTATGAAGTAAGGGGGACGCTGTTGGGGACACTCTGATGTAAGGGGATGCTGTTGGGGACACTCTGATGTAAGGGAGACACTGTTGGGGACACTCTGATGTAAGGGGGACGCTGTTGGGGACACTATGATGTAAGGGGGATGCTGTTGGGGACACTATGATGTAAGGGGGACGCTGTTGGGGACACTATGATGTAAGGGGGATGCTGTTGGGGACACTCTGATGTAAGGGGGACGCTGTTGGGGACACTCTGATGTAAGGGGGATGCTGTTGGGGACACTGTGATGTAAGGGGGATGCTGTTGGGGACACTCTGATGTAAGGGGCACACTCTGATGTAAGGGGGATGCTGTTGGGGACACTATGATGTAAAGGGAATGCTGTTGGGGACACTCTGATGTAAGGGGGATGCTGTTGGGGACACTCTGATGTAAGGGGGATGCTGTTGGGGACACTCTGATGTAAACGGGATGCTGTTGGGGACACTATGGTGTAAGGGGGATGCTGTTGATGACACTCTGATGTAAGGGGGATGCTGTTGGGGACAGTATGATGTAAGGGGGACGCTGTTGGAGACACTCTGATGTAAGGGGGACGCTGTTGGGGACACTCTGATGTAAGGGGGACGCTGTTGGGGACACTCTGATGTAAGGGGGACGCTGTTGGGGACACTCTGATGTAAGGGGGACGCTGTTGGGGACACTCTGATGTAAAGGGTATGCTGTTGGGGAAACTCTGATGTAAGGGGGACGCTGTTGGGGACACTCAAAATTAAAGTGGGCTGGTCATGAGGAAGTCCAGGGCCAAATTTTTGTCCCAGTCCAGCCCTGCTGTGATCCATAGGAGAAGTATAGCCAAAAAAATCGTCCAGCAGTACTTTTCTAGTATTGGCTTCACAGTGATGAGTAGGTAATTGGCCAAAACAGACAGTCTATATTTTAGACACAGTGAAACCACTATGTGAGGCTCATAATTAGGCTTTATCAGCCTTAGGCCCCTTTCACACGGGCGTTCCGTCTGTCCATTTTTTTCATCTGTTGATGGATGAAAAACGGACAGCAGTGCATTCCTATGGGCAAACAAGAGTTTACATCAGTTTTTCATCCTCTTTTGTTCAGGTCTGCTTTTTTGGGCCAATTCATACTATCTGCGGTGACAGACATTTTATATGGTAAAACAACTGTCACTGCAAGGACACACAGGAAACACAGGACACACGTTAGTGCGTTATTGATGCGTTTGTGCTACATTTTCAACAGGAAGGTGCGTTTTTGGTACAGTTTTTTTAACTGACCAAAAATGCTGCAAGCAAGAATTTTAACACGGAAGCGCAGTGGACCAGTGTGAAGACATACATAGGATTTAAAGGGATGCATTTTTCTTGAGCTTTTCTTGTTCTAAAGGTGTCGATAATGGCCGACAAAAAATTCAGATTCATTTAAATTCGTGATATTAATTAAAAAGTCTAATATAAAAACAATTATACCCTATATAAAAATATATATAGTTTTTAAAACTGTCATTTTCGGTTTCGGCCAAGTGCATCCTGAATTTTCTGTTTTGATTTTGGCACCAATATTTCCATTCGGTGCACTTCTAGTTGTTTACAAAATGTTATGATTTACATATTTTAATATAGTTTATGAGCCAAAAGTTAACCTGTGGCCGAAGTAGTGGTCAACAAAGGAAAGTGACATCATCTTCATCTACTATCATCCATCATGAAAAACTGACAAAAAAAGGGATGAAATACTCTTACCGACTAGGATGGACACACACTGTCGTACAACATGTGTGTCCATCCTAGTCGGTCAGAGTATTCATTTACTTACCTTGAAGTACTGATGAGAGTGACTACAGACAATATATCTCTTATCCCCATTGGCTGGGTGTCACCCCAACAGGAAGAGCCCTCCTCCTCACATTTATGTGTACTGTTGTTTTATGTTTGATGTTTACACTTTCTGCGTTTAAGCACAGCTACTTTTGATTTCACACACTACACCTGATTTTATATGGACCACATCTATAGCACGTACACTATACTGTTTTAGTGTGCATACCAGCGCTACACTTTTTGATTTACTACATACTCTGGGATGTACCTAGAGATCTGTGCAGGTTCGTGTAGCCGGCTGCCTGTCATTGATTTGAACTGGCTGCTAGCACACAGATGGACGGAAAAACAACCTGTGCATCTCATGCAGGTGAAGACATCGGTATGCCCACGTGAATGAGGCCTTAGCAACTGGTACTAAATTTAGTTCACTTGTTAGTAAGTCCCTTGTGATATTCTCTGTAATTATGTTATATGTACAGTGTGTAGGAAGGGCAAAATCAGGTACCAGCATCACCACCATCCGAACAAAAAGATTTGTGTTTTGTCTGTCTGTGGGTTTTGTGGGCGAGCTACAAGCCACGGGCTGCTTGTTTCCTGAGTTAGCACTATAAATCTAGCATAACTCAGACTCTACCTATATTATCTTGGCCTTTCAAGACTTTGAACATTTGTTAAAACATCTGTTTTTTTTCCTAGTATTTCCATATGTTGTTTTTTTTTTTTTTTTTTTACCACATGTTCAATTAGATATTTTGTATGATCCTATGTTGAGTTCAGTCTGCTGTTATTAAAAATTTATTGCAACACAGTGAAACAAAAAATGGCCAAAATCAAAAGTGGTATCTGAATCTACAAATATTTGCAGACCAAATTAAGTAACAAGTGTTAAACCTGAACAAAGTGCTGTTTTAAATTAATATACTATGGCAATCATAAAGATCTGATGAGATGATTTAAACAATGAGAGTGTAGCCTGGGTAGAGATAGAGACAAGATCGGGGAATAGTTGGTTAGACTTGGGATAAGTATGAGGTGAGCCTGTGCCACATAGAGAGTATTTTTTAAAATGTGTGCTTATGCCTGACATCTAAGCTAAATTGGGGTAGTTTTATCTATCCTATCTAGATGGCAGCAATTCAAGTTTGCTAGCTCCCGATGAAGAATACCATGTCCCTGAAACGCGTTGAGCGGAAAGACTTATTATAAATCACTGCAGTGGTCAAAAAAATGACTTTTTTATAACTGTGTTTTATTATATGTCTACTACATGCTGAAATACATTTTTTTTAAGTGAAATGAAATAAAATGTTATAAATCTTACAAAAGAGTTGTGCCTCAAAAGTCCCTTATGTTACTATAGTTAGTTTCGATACATTAGCTTAAGAATACATTTGGAATTTCAAATTCTTAAAAAAAAGATCAATAACAAATTACCTTAGTTGCCAAAATAGCCATTAAAAAATTATACAAACTATGGGTGATCGAATTTGAATATGCAGTCTTTTCCTAGACTTCTAAGCTTTAAAAAAGAATCCCCTGGGTTGAGTACATCCCAAACTATTCCATTAAAGAACTCAAATAAGTGTAGGAGTAAAAACATTGTCCTTTCATTTTTGTTGCCTGTGTCCTATTGGGGAGATTTGCCATAATTCTCTAGCCTGGATGACACAACAGGAAATTAAAATAAATGTATACAGTTGACACCAAAACAGGTATTACCACTGGAAGATTTGCCCTTTCTTTTTGTTCCGTGACAAATAAAAAAATTTGGACTTCCCACCAATTGGCAGTGGTCACCTTGGGCAAGTAGGAGAAAGTGTGAATCCATCTAATGGGGATAAGAACAAAAATAAGAACTTGACAGGGGTTTAAATTCTTTCATATGCTATCCAAAACTAAAACAATCTGTACATACGCTTTAGGAGGCACTTGTCATGCTGGTAGGTCATACACCCTATTTTCTCTCCTCCACCTTGCTATCTTTCTTTCTTTTCTTTCTTCTTCTTTTTACCAAACTGTTCCCCTTCTAGCTTATCTTCTTCCGCCAAACGCAATTGCTCTCTTTGTCATACAGGTCTCTACTATTTTGAGTTCCGCATTGGGAGCTGCCATATACAGAAAGGTCTAATTGCAGAAAATTTAGTTGCAAAAAAAAAGACATAACCTTACATTTTTCATCTCTTTCTCTAATTAAATGGAAAACACACATATGACTGGATATAGAGAAAAGTGAAGGTACATTTAGCTTAGTGAATAGGATAAAGCTCTGTTCACTTAATTCATCCAAACACATGCAAGGCAAAAATCATGTTGTGCTTCTTTTTCTCATGATTGGGGGTACAAATTGAACACCTTATTCCAAACACTAAATGAAAATCCTCTACCCATTTAGTAAATTAACCCCATTTTCTTGTGTCTATTTTGAGCAATTTTATTATTCTTTAATCAAAATATTAAAAACAATAATGTTAGCAATTTTAACACAAATCCAGATGTACAGCATATGACCTTTTGATTTATATAATCACGTTAGGTAAGCATTGTTTGCTAAGGGCCATGTTTTCTAGACATGTGCACACTGAAATATTTTATTTCGGAATTTCGTTTTCGTCCAAAAAATACATTTATTTAGTTACTCCCGAAATTCGTTTTTATTTATTTCGGTTTTCGTTAAAAATTGCATTCGTCCGAAAATCCTAATTATGGTTGAATCTGTCATTGAATGCTTATGGTGTCTGTCGAATGTTCAAAGAAGATTCGACGGAGCAGCTAAACTGTGCAACGCCATATAGTTTACCTGCTCCGTCGAATCTTCTTAGAACTTTCAACAGACACCATAAGCCAAAGTACGTGTGTACTTAGTTCTAGCTATTTTACTGCTCCTCCTCTTTGGTTACAATCAGCCAATAACATTCATCATCATCATTATTTTTATTTATCTTTCCTCCCTTACGTCGAATCTTTTCTCCCCTACGTCGAATCTTTCCTCCCCTACGTCGAATCTTTCCTCTCTACGTCGAATCTTTTCTCTCTTTGTAGAATAATCTTGGACTAATAGAGTTAAGGTTAGGCACATTCGACCACAGGTTTGATGGACAGATTGTTATTGTCATCATCATGTCGAATCTCCTATCTATATCGAACTGTTGTAGCAACGAAAACTAAAATAAAGCATTTGTTTATGTCGGATCTTTCGTTTTTCGGACTCTGCACTTTCGTTATCGTTTGTTAAAACGATAACGAAAATACCTGAAATTCGGACGAAAATGCATTCGGACGAAAACGAATGCACATGTCTAATGTTTTCTGAAGTACAATGTGAGGTGATTTGGGCGAAGCAAGCCTTTACTTTCACTTTAAATGTCCAATGATAAGGAAGAAACCTTTAAAATAAAATATTGCATAAGATTGGATGGTTGAAGTGATTTCTTTCAACTCCCTTCATTTAACACTTTAGTAATTCAAGGCCAGTGCATTGTGAACATATTAGTATTTTATATAGATTTTATACCATGGAATGGTATTTTTTGCACTGTTTACGGAGATATCTATATTTAGCAGTCAATGGCCACACACTCTGCTACCCTTGCCACAGGCAATGAAACATTACAAAGGTAAAGTAATGGGGTGGCGGTAGAATGATATAGAAACCAAAAGGAACTGATTCAACCAACCAATATATATACACTGAGCAAAATTATGAAGACAACACTTTTGTGTTTGCCCCTATTTATCATGAGCTGAACGCAAAGTTCTCCAACTTTTTCTATGTACACAAAAGGCTTATTTCTCTCAAATATTGTTCACAAATCTGTCTAAATCTGTGTTAGTGAGCACTTTTCCCTTTGCCGAGATAATCCATACATCTCACAGGTGTGGCATATCAAGATGCTGATTAGACAGCATGATTATTGCACAGGTGTGCCTTAGGCTGGCCACAATAAAAGGTCACTCTAAAATGTGCACTTTTACTGTATTGGGGGGAGGGGGTCCGGGGGGGTCCGAAAACCAGTCAGTATCTGGTGTGACCACCATTTGCTAACGCAGTGCAGCACATTTCCTTTGCATAGAGTTAATCAGGTTGTTGATTGTGGCCTGTGGAATCTTGGTCCATTCCTCTTCAATGGCTGGATTTTGACGGGAACTGAAACATGCTGTCGTATACGCCGATCCAGAGCATCCAAAACATGCTCAATGGGTGACATGTCCGGTGAGTATGCTGGCCATGCAAGAACTGGGATGTTTTCAGCTTCCAGGAATTGTGTACAGATCCTTGCAACATGGGGCTGTGCATTATCATACTGCAACATGAGGTGATGGTCGTGGGTGAATGGCACAACAATGGGCCTCAGGATCTCATCACGGTATCTCTGTGTATTCAAAATGCCATCAATAAAATGCACCTGTGTTCATTGTCCATAGCATACGCTTTCCCATACCATAATCCCACCGCCACCATGGGCTACTCAATCCACAATGCTAACCTCAGCAAACCGCTCACCCACACGACGCCATACACGCCGTCTGCCATCTGCCCTGTACAGTGAAAAACGGCGTTCATCCGTGAAGAGAACACCTCTCCAAAATGCCAGACACCATTGAATGGGAGCATTTGCCCACTCAAGTCGGTTACGATAACAAACTACAGTCAGGTCGAGACCCGATGAGGACGACGAACATGCAGATGAGCTTCCCTGAGATGGTTTCTGACCGATTGTGCAGAAATTCTTTGGTTATGCAATCCTATTGTTGCAGCAGCTGTCCAGGTGGCTCGTCTCAGACGATCTTGGAGGTGAAGATGTTGGATGTGGAGGTCCTGGGCTGGTGTGGTTACACGTGGTCTGCGGTTGTGAGGCCGGTTGGATGTAGTGCCAAATTCTCTGAAACACCTTTGGATATGGCTTATGGTAGAGAAATGAACATTCAATTCAAGGGCAACAGCTCTGGTGGACATTCCTGCAGTCAGCATGCCAATTGCACGTACCCTCAAAACTTGCGACATCTGTGGAATTGTACTGTGTGATAAAACTGCACATTTTAGAGTGGCCTTTTATTGTGGCCAGCCTAAGGCACACCTGTACAATAATCATGCTGTCTAATCAGCATCTTGATATGCCACATCTGTGAGGTGGATGGATTATCTCGGCAAAGGAGAAAGGCTCACTAACACAGATTTAGACAGATTTGTGAACAATATTTAAGAGAAATAGGCCTTTTGTGTACATATAGAAAAAGTTGGAGATCTTTGCGTTCAGCTCATGATAAATAGGGGCAAACACATAAGTGTTGCATTTATAATTTTGCTCAGTGTATACGTAAGCTGATATGAGATCAAGTTAAATGCAACCTGTACTTTCTGTTTCTGCTTCTCTTATACTAACCATTTAATTGCAAATTTTGCAAGCTTTCGATTAGCTTTTGACTTAAACGTGATTACATAGAGTTCAATCATTCATGGCAACTAGTCAAACACAGATTTGAATATTTCATGGTTTGGGTGACCAAATGATTAAAAATTAACTGTAAATTGATTCCAAGTGGCTTTAGACTGCCATTGCAGTGTTTTCAATATGATTCTTCAGCAGTTTTGATCTTTTGTTTGCTTCATAAATGGAAAAGATGGATATAAGTGGTAGCGGATCACTATAGTTGAAAATTGATGGTACATTTTACAAAAACTGCTTAGTGTATTTCAATGTGTTTGCAAATGTGTGCGGACTAAACCCCTGTTTTTAACGCATACTGTTAGACAGGTCAATTTGGTTGTCTGCGAGCTGGTAGTAAGTAGGCTTGGAATTTTTTCCTGGGCATTCCCCAGGCTTTGTTTGTATCTGTTTGTAGCCCTCCAATGCCGCTTACTGCGATAGCCAGCTATAAATGAGAGTGGTGGCAAGTTTTTTGAGATCACGTTTGTGTGTGTATTGGTCCAGCAACGCACCAGCACCTTTGCAGCCATGGTGCTATCTGCTGGGTGTTTGGTGTGCTCCTGTACCTTTAAGAAGGGGTGGGCTGCCCTTCAGTCCACCTACCCACATTTATCCATCAGAATGCATGTGCCTCCACTGTGGGGACACTCATATTTTAGTGTTAGGACCACAGATATCAGGGTGCCGTGACGAGGCTCTGTGGCTTATGCATGCGTTTGCAAATGCCTGTGGACTAAACCCCTGTTTTTAACGCATACTGTTAGACAGGTCAATTTGGTTGTCTGCGAGCTGGTGGTAAGTAGACTTGGAATTTTTTCCTGGGATTTCTTTAGGCTTTGTTTGTATCTTTAGTGTATTTCAAGCTCACTTCAACAGACTGCATTATTTTGCTATGTTTTTAAAGCGCATCTGTCATAAAAGAGATACAGTCATAGCCAAAAATATTGGCACCCCTGCATTTCTGTCAGATAATGCACCACTTTGCCCAGAAATTGTTGCAATTACAAATGTTTAGGCACTCTCATGTTTATTTCTTTTGTTTGTATTGGTATGACACAAAAAAGTGGAAAAGCAAAAAGCCAAATCTGACACATTCCAGGCAAAACTCCAAAATGGACTGGACAAAATTATTGGCACCTTCTCAAAGTTGTAAGAAATAATTGCATTCCAAGTTTGTGATGCTCCTGTAATTTGTAATCAAAGTCACCTGTATCCGGTAACATGTGCTGACAATATAGAAATCACACTGGCAACCAGTTAAAATTGTGAAAAATTCACTCAACCTTTCTATTGTGTGTCTCTGTGTGCCAAACGAAGAATGGAGAAGAGAAAGAGCAGCAAAGAATTGTCTTGAGGATTTGAGATAAAAAAATGTGCATGGACAATCTTAAGGTAAAAAGTCCATCTCCAGAGATCCTAATGTTCCTGTGTCCACTGTGTGCACCATTGTGAAAAAGTTTACAGCCCATGGCACTGTATCTCCCTGCATATGGACGAAAGAGAAAAATTGATCAAAGATTGCAACAAAGAATTGTTTGAATGGTGGATAAAGAACCTTGACCACTTTCCAGACAAATTCAAGCTGACTTTTAATCACAGGGTACAACTGTGTCAGCTCGCACTATACGTCTCCATCTTTATGAAAAGCGAAAGTATGGTAGAAAACCCAGGAAGACCCCACTGCTACACAGAAACATAAAAAAGCCAGATTTGGAGTTTGCCAAAACTTAACTGAGGAAGATAAAATCCTTTTGGGAGTATGTGCTGTGGACAGACGAAACAAAATGTACAGCTTTTTTGGTAAAGCCTGTCAGTCTAGTGTTTTCAGAAAAAAATGAGGCCTTCAAAGAAAAGAATACAGTCCCTACAGTAAAACATGGTAGAGGTTCACTGATGTTTTGGAGTTGCTTTGCTGCTGCAGGCACTGAATGTCTTGACCGTGTGCATGGCATTATGAAATCTGAAGACTACCAAAGAATTCTGGGGTGCAGTGTAGGGCCCAGTGTCAGAAAGTTGGGTCTCTGTCAGAGGTCATGAGTCTCACAGCAGGACAATGACCTAAAGCACACGTCAAAAAGCACCCAGAAACGGTTTAAGACAAAGTGCTGGAGAGTTCTGAACTGGCCAGCAATGAGTCCAGATTTAAATCTCATAGAGCACCTGTGGAGAGATCTCAAAACAGCAGTTGGGAGAAGGAACCCTTCCAATCTGATAGACCTGGAGCAGTTGGTTAAAGAAGAGTGGTCCAAAATTCCAGTAAAGAGGTGTAAGAAACTCATTGATGTTTACAGGAAGCGATTGATTTCAGTTTTTTTTTCCAGGGAGTGTGCTACCAACTATTAAATTGAGGGTGCCAATAATTTTGTCCAGTCCATTTTTGGAGTTTTGCGTGGAATGTGTCAGATTTGGCTTTTTGTTTCTCACTTTTTTGTGTCATACCAATACAAACAAAAGAAATAAACATGAGAATGCTCAAACATTTGTAATTGCAACAATTTTTTGGGTCAAGTGGTGCATTATCTGACAGAAATGCAGGGGTGCCAATATATATGGCCATGACTGTAGATATGTGTTATGGCTACCAGGTCTGACCTCTCCATCTGAAGTTGCTGGTTAAGTCAGTAAGGCTGATACTTAATACTTTAATCTTCCTGAATAACTGACTGAGAACAAGTATAGATACAAGGAATTCTGACTTTCTTCAGACTTTAATTTCAGTGATTCCCAAGTTTTAGAGTCAGACACAGGCAAGTAGCAATTTAGAAGGAGACAGGAGACAGGTTGGCCACCCGCACATTTCTCTCCTAAAGTGTACTTTAACTCTTTCACTGCTGCTGCTTTAACTGTTATGGCGGAACATCAGGTAAGTACCCTTTACTGCGACTGCATTTACACATAGTGCAAGTTCATAGTTACTTCAGCGATCCTGAACTTGTACTGACATGGTACCCAGAGTGCTATCAGCGTAGTCAATGAATATGTTATGTATTAACTTTAAACAGTTCAACTTTTTACATTTCATTAAAATGTTGTAGTTTACATAGTGTTCATGTGCACTACCAGCAGTTGGATTGCAATTTAGTAAAAAATACAGCTTGGCTGAATATGCTTTGATTTACTATGGAATGTAGAAAACCACGAATCCTGCCTTTTTGTTCTACAGCAGGGGTGTCCAAACTTTTTTCAAAGAGGGCCAGATTTGATGAAGTGAACATGCTTGAGGGCCGACCATTTTGCCTGACATTCTTTAAACCATTAAAATTCGGTCTAATGCCCCGTACACACGGTTGGACTTTGTTGGCACATTCCGACAACAAAATCCTAGGATTTTTTCCGACGGATGTTGGCTCAAACTTGTCTTGCATACACACGGTCACACAAAGTTGTCGGAAAATCCGATCGTTCTGAACGCGATGACGTAAAACACGTACGTCGGGACTATAAACGGGGCAGTGGCCAATAGCTTTCATCTCTTTATTTATTCTGAGCATGTGTGGCACTTTGTCCGTCGGATTTGTGTACACACGATCGGAATTTCTGACAACGGATTTTGTTGTCGGAAAATTTTATATCCTGCTCTCAAACTTTGTGTGTCGGAAAATCCGATGGAAAATGTGTGATGGAGCCTACACATGGTCGGAATTTCCGACAACAAGGTCCTATCACACATTTTCCGTCGGAAAATCCGACCGTGTGTACGGGGCATTAGTGTGTTCGTCCGAGCACTAATACACTGCCCAACAAGGATTCTCTTGCCTTTGTGCTCTGTGTGGTGAATAGATGAGCTTGGGTGTGTTATTTGGATATCGTATTTATCGGCTCATAACGCACACCTTAACTTTAAAAAGGAAGTTTCAGGAAAAAAAATCTTAAACTTTAAATAAAGAACTGTGAAGCAAAATAAGGGTCAGTGCCCATCAATGCAGCCTAATCAGTGCCCATCTGCAGCCTCACAAGTGCCATGAATGCAGCACCCACCGTATTGCCATGAATGCAGCACCCAACGTATTGCCATGAATGCAGCACCCACTGTATTGCCATGAATGCAGCACCCACCGTATTGCCATGAATGCAGCACCCACTCCTTTGCCATGAATGCAGCACCCACTCCATTGCCATGAATGCAGCACCCAATACATTGTCATTAATGCAGCACCAACGCCATTGCCATTAATGCAGCACCCACTCCATTGCCATTAATGCAGCACCCACTCCATTGCCATTAATGTAGCACCCACTCCATTGCCATTAATGCAGCACCCACATTGACATGAATGCAGACTCACCATTGCCGTCAGTGCAGCCTGATTCATGTCTAACTGCAGCCTTGGAGGAGACAGGGAGGGGGAGGGACGAGCGCCGACAGACATACAGGAGAAACTCCTGTTTTTATCGGCAGCCACTTTAATTGAAAGTCCCGCCTCCTATGTTGGACAAAGCAGTTGTCCAATGGCAGTGCAGGAGATGGGACTTCCTTTTACACAGGACGCTATGTAAACAGGAAATACTCCTCTCCTGTATGCACAGCACTCTTCCTGTCCCCTCCAAGGCAGCCAGCATATCTATCTTTTGTGGCCCCCCGGCACTCGGGGATTCGTTGGGGGCCACAAAAGATATATATGTCAAAATTACCAGGTGGGCCGTCCAAAACCGGATTGGCCCGTGGGCTGGACTTTGTTCTACAGGACATATGCTTCAAAGTGCCTTGCAAGCTAGTATACAAATTGCGAACATGACCATGGCAGTGAAAGCATTATAGCCCAGGCTATTCTACCTGTGCTCTATTCATTCCTCCTATTATAAAAATAGGTAACACGTAATTATCCTGTCTCAACCCCCTTAATAAACAGTGAACAATTATGTGTGGTAAAATTGAAGCTACATTCAAAGACGTTGCAACACTTATGACGGTTTTGTATGTTTCACAACTTTTAATGTGTTATTAAATTAACCCAAAAAAAGCCTGTCGCAATAGTTTCAAACCTTAAAGAGAGGTTTTACGTAAAGTAATATTGCACCAAGTTTAAACAAATTTAAAATCTTGTATACCTAGCCGTAACGCATGTATGCAACAGCCTAGAGCACTGGCAGGTCAGTGTAAAATAAAATCTAGAGTTGTTTATATTTGTATATGTCACAGAGTAGCCAGACAAATTCTGAAGGTAATTAAAAGGTTTAAATTAAATATTAATTCTCCACTGACCAACAATGTATGGGGGCACTTCTTCATTGACCACAAATGTAAGAAAACATTTCTTCAATGACCAACAATTTAAGAATTATTGGTTGAACTAGATATATTTGTGTCTTTTTTCAACCAAACTAACATATTTAACTATAAAAGAAGAAGCTTCTCCACTGACCAGAAATATAAGGGGACCCTTCTCCACTGACCAGCAATGTAAGGTGATGCTTCTCCAATAGCCACAATTATAAGGGGAACCTTCTCCACTGACCACCAATGTAAGGGGGCACTTCTTTGCTGACTATTAATATAAAGGGGCAGTAACCCACTAACCACCAATGGAAAAGGGCACTTCAGCACAGACCAACAATTTAAGAGCCCTTCTCTTCTGAACACCATTACAAGTGAATCTTTTCTGCTGATCACCAATGTAAGTGGGCCTTGTCCACTGACCACCATTGCGGAGACTGTAGAAGGCACCAGTGTCTTCATTAACGAAAAATATATAGGAACACAACAGTTATCTCTGTCTACATTGTTTGTGACCATTACTATTATTCATTACATTTCATCAATATTATTGAAATTTATTTTGTTTTATACGGCGTTGGGTATTAAAAAATGATCCATTCATAGTGTCACTTATGCTGGTTATGCCACTGACAAGAGACTAAATTGGGATGTAAAGGCAGTTTACAGGTGGGAAAAGCAGAAGGAGGAACTTATGAGTTTGGTAGTGTTAATATACTGTCCAGTGTGCCTCTGTGCTAAATAAATATTTGAAGTTAAAAAAGGAGCTTAGAACTGGACTAGCTTAAGGGCTTAATTGAGAACCTTTTTTGTAGTTTCAGGTCATGTTGCCTGGGGTACTCTTGCATTGGAGCAAAGCAAAAAGTAGAGTGAGGGTGGAGGCAGGAAAGGGTGTCATCCACTTAAGTCAGGGGTGGACAACTGCTGCTCTCCAGCTGTTGCGAAAAACTACAAGTTCCATTATTCCTCTGCCTTTAGGAGACATGCTTATATCTGTCAGTCTTGCAGTGCCTCATGGGACATGTAGTTCCACAACAGCTGAAGGGCCACAGTTTTCCCACCCTTGATTTAAGTGAACCTTTTACTTTTCCCTTCTTTGGGGAAAGCACAGGTTCATTTTAAACAGAGTTCTTCCTTGCCTAGAAGGTTATCGAAGCTTACACAATTTTACCATGGTAGTTTCTATAGCCTTCTGGAAGAGATGCAGAATAAACTTTGAATGGCACAAGTGCTTTGAGAAGCTTTGATAAAACAAGCCTCTACAGAGAGGCAAACTTGAGGAATGCAAGTCTTTTCACGCGGTAAAGAGATTTTAGTTGCCCTTCGGTTTTTCTTTCTGCGGCCTTCCCAAAAAAACAGCACAGCCAAGTATATTTAAGCTTAAACAGGCCAAGGGCATGTGTTATATTTGATTGAGGTTTTTTTTTTCTGTTGTCATTTTAGAAACATGGTCAACTGGGCCACACATACCAGTGTATGTAAGTAATGGGCATGGCCTTAGAAAGTGTGGTCCCCAGGTAAATATTATGATAGGTTCTGCCTGATGCACATTGCCAGTTAGGTTTGGTGCCAGAGCAGATGGCCTACTCTTCCACCTCTAATGTAGGTCTGTGTAAGCATTTTCCCACCTTTAAGAAAAATTTTGTTAGAAATCTGGTAGGAAGTGAAATTCCTAATTTTAAAGTATAGTATCCCATAGCAAACAGCCTGATTTCAGTTTACCGTAGTCAAATCGGATGATAGATTAATTCAGACTGGGTGCCATGAGTACACTATAAAATAGTCTTTGCAGAATGCGCTAAATTGAAACTGCTTGTGGGATAAGACGGGGGTTAACAGAAATCTACTGTAAGTTTAAAGCATTAATAATTCATTCAAATAAACTAGGTTGGGAGCCACATGAATATTATAGATATTTCTGATTCCATTTATGTCAGAAAAGAGGATAAAAGGAAACATGTTGGTGCACACCCAACATGTGTCACCCACCATGAATATACCAAAGCAATTTTCCTAATGCATTGTTTATTTTTTACTGTACATGTATATATGACTCACAGTTACAGTTAATGCTATGTTTTTATTTTCAGCATTCATAATCATTGATCTGCCCATAAACAATTCAGTTATTAATATTATTACAAAAAATCGCCAAATTGAAATATATGAAAGATATGATCTAAGTTCTGGAAGACAAAACCTCTAGTTTTCATAACCCATCTAAACAATTTGATATCAAGAATCGGGCAGATTATCTCAGACTGAGTTCACTGTACACATCTCCACCCTCCTCGCTGTCTCATCTGCTTCTCCCCACCCTACTCTTATTTCCCCCTTCACCCCCCCCCCCACAGGATGATGGGCTAACTCTGTGGTCACCATTAGCTGCAAACATATGTCGAAATATGTACATCTCCCACAGACTTTCATAGAAAAGTAGAGGATGGGGAGAGACAGCAGTAAAGAAGTGAGAGAGCAGGTGAGAGAGGGGGACAGATAAGGGCAGATACAGGGGCTTGCATAGGTAAAATATGATAGGGAAACAAGATGAGGATTAATATTGTGGACATCTGGTAAGACAATTGCTAGAAATAATCTAACAAAGAGATGAGCATGGAGAGAGAAGATTCGAGACGGCCAGTCATTTAGTTGTTTCACTTCTTCTTGTGTCTGTTTCCTTGTACATTTATAAACACATATTGCTATATATACATATATTCCTTTATTTATAGAGCTAAAACACACTTCTGTTCCTTCACTTCCCACCCAAGTCTATGTCTGTCACGAACATGGATGTTAATAAGAAACCACAAGTTACCAGAGAAAAGAAGCATATTCAAGGGGGGAGATAGGTGAAATGTCCTTATGTAGATGTGAGTTGATATTGCATGAACCATTGGGAATCAGTAACTGTACATTTAACAAGCCTATTCTTGTATTATGATTAGCTCTAGGCTATCTTTTTCCACATGAAGTCAACAGTTTTTAGTGATCACATATCAGAAAGAAAGATGTGTGATAGGGGAACCAATGCAGCTGGTTATCCCAAAGAAAAATGTCTACCACGTTTTTGCTTTAAGGCTCCATGCACACTGGCTTAAAAAAAACGTTGCTTCTACAGGAGTTTTGTGTTCTGCCTGTAGAAGCAGCTCAATGTTATCCTATGTGTCCATGCAGATTAGGATGTTTAGAGGCATAATTTGAGCTCAAAGTTTAGAGACAGGAAAAAAAAAACCTTCTGGTTCGCGTTTCTGATTGGAGCTCACTGGCAGAAAAAATGTAAAACTCTTCTAAAATCATCTAGGCTGTACAAAAAATGCTCTATATGAGCGTTTTTTACTCCCAAGAGAACAGACTAGTGTGCATGGAGCCTTAGACAACAAGAAAACCAGTTTGTATTTCAGAGGAAATAACTGTTATACAAAATTGATATACATTATTTAACAGCTAAAAAGGTGTTTTAAAGGCATTTTATGGATGTTGGTTCTCTGGACAATGAATGTAATTACTTTAGGAGTGTTCAACAATTCATACGTTTAATTTCAAAAGAACAATAATGGTAATTCCAAAGTACATAATGAAAAATACAGAGTACTATTTTACCTATATGAAAAACAACAGCCACAAATATATCGGCTCACATCCATAGTCCACACTACAGAAACATATTATCAAATTTTTCATACAGCCAGTTAGGCCAGTTAGTTGTACATACGAGCTTCAGGTAGTGTAAGAACAATTTGCACAGCAAGGTTTTTCAAAGCATTTGAAAGCTTAAAGAAGGTTTCTTGAAGCCTTTAAAGAAAACTTATGTTCCAGTTTAGTGATGTTAATGGAAATGCTGGCTGTTCCTTTAAACAAGCTACCATCAAGGTTCAAAAGGCTTTTAACACATTTCAAGTAGTGCTGAAGCTTGTTGAAAGCCTACTGAAGTCTGCTAGCAGCTTGTTTAAAGCTACTCTGCAACTAAAATAAAAATGTAAAGCAAAAGGGGAATTATTAAAACTGAAGTAGACAGAAGTTGGAGCAGGAACCAATCAGTGCAAGTACCATCCTTTGTGCTGATTAAAATAAATAAATAACCAAAGTCTTTAACATCTCTAAACTGGAGTTAAAGAGGTCGCAAACCTTCGAAAAAAAAAAAATACTCTGCAAGACAAAGGCATAATGAGCTAGCATGCATCGCATGCTAGCTCTTTATGAAATGCTTACCTTACAACGATGCCCTGCAGTGCTGCCCGCACTTTGCTTCCACGGCTGACATCTTTCAGTGGAGTTACTTCCGGGTTCGCGGACTCCGGCGCTGTGATTGGCTGGAGCTGCGATGAGGTCAATCGCGCGGGTGCCGCCAGTCACGGCACGGGCACTGAAGAAATGGCACGAGCAGCCATTTCTTCAGTGCGCATGCGCTGATGACGTCGGCAGCAGTGCATATAGTGAATATCTCCTAAACTGTGCAAGTTTAGGAGATATTTACAGTACCTACAGGTAAGCCTTATTATAGACTTACCTGTAGGTACAAGTGGTGTAACAGAGTTTACAACCACTTTAAAGGTGGCTTTAAATGCGTCAAAAAAGCTGACTGAAAGTTATCTAAATGTAAAAGTTTACTATAGACACTGTTTTTATACAAACTAAAGGGCATATGTAAAAGACCTGAACATTTACACAGATTGCCGTCTTAGATAAAAAACACATGTGGTGAATACTTTCAACAGACGTGTTGTACCAGTAATGTAACATGAACTAGTGCCAGCCTAGAATCAGTTTGTATACAATATATCTTTATGCAAAACTAATCCTTTTTATTCTTGGATGTACATTTATTTAGGTGAACACAGGTCCCACCCAGAGTCTATTAAAGCTGGTATACTATAATAAGCCCTTTTCAATCATTATTTATGGCTTTCAGTTACAGCCACCAGCTCCTTTGGCTAATGCAGCCGCCTCAGGAATTTGCCTGAAAACCCCTCGCAAAGCTTCAAGCTCTTGGTTCAGCTGTTGTATGCGACTACGCAGCTTCTCATTCTCAGCCATGAATTCTAGGGCTCGCTGCTGAGTTTCCATATTTCTGCGTTTGGCTTTGTCGCGGCTCTTGCGCACTGCAATATTGTTTCTCTCTCTACGTAGGCGGTACTCCAGACTGTCTTTACTCAGTAGCTTTTTTCCTTTGTGGCCTGGCTCTTTCATTGGAGAGGCAGGCAGCATCCCTGAGAGAGGTCCCTGTAGACAAAAAAAAAAAGAGGTTACAAAGAAGTTGCATTAGGAATTTTAAAAAGTTTTCATACCTAAGGGTTTCTGAACAATCAGGTAGAAATGGCCCATGGAAGATCACTTATTAAACTGACATGCACATCCTCTGGTCAGTGGTTTATCCACACAAACAAGCGTACAAACAAGTGTACTCCATGCTTTTAGAATTTTTTCATGAGATAAAGTTCTACAATAGCAACAGACTAATATACAAACTGGGGGTTGCTTCCTCGGCACAGACATCATTCGGAGAACACTTTGCTTTTTCACAAGGAATGCAAGGTGTCTTCTGATTTAGCAAGGTGGAGATTGCGATGTCACAGCCACGCCAATCTATCTCATCCAATCAGAGAATGCTTTGCATTCTTTGAGATAATGCAAAGTATGCTCTGAGAGGCGCTCATGACAAGCAAGTGATCCCCTGTGTTCACAAAGCAGCCTTGCAGCAAGGGACGGATCAGCCCGGTATGCCACATGCATGCTTACATTGGTTCAAGCAGGACCAATGTAAATATGCAAAAATATCCATACCTAAGCTTCAGCAATAAATGCAAGCAGTGTAAGTACTTGAATTTGACCTGGTATGAGCCTCCAGAAATCCTTGTACAGCTGAGCTAAAATGTGAAAGGAAGAAGCAGCATAAGGAGCCAATCAGTTCATGTGTTGATGACCTTGCTTAATGGGAGTTGCCTACATGATGCTGGCCATCAGATTAGGGACATCTAGCAGCAGAAAAAATTTTACAGGGGAAATCTCTGGATTGAAGGTGAACATTACAGAAAAGTTGTTTCTTTTATTTCATTAAAAAAAATCTTTTTAAGAGCAATTCATTTATCTTGTTATCTTTGGCTAGAGTTCTGCCTTTTACTGCCAAGAGAAATGAAATACAGGCATCTAAAGGTTCTTGTGTTGTCTCTCTGTCACCCGGGCCTGGTAGAGACAAGTTTCTATGCTTATACATGTTTGCAGGGCCGCCATCAGGGGGGGACAGCTGATACAACTGTAAGGGGCCCTGGGGCCTGAGGGGCCTGCCCGGGGCAGAAGAAGGTAGGAGCAGGTGAAGGGGAGCCGTATTAGGAAATACACAAACGATTTTGGCAGCTTCTGCTGCACTTTGTCATTGAGCTCAGACATCGAGCTCATTACTGCCACCTCTGGCTACTTTGTGCATGTGTACTCTTCGTGTGAGCTGCCTGTACTGTGTTATGTAGTGTGATCAGCTGCAACTCTTGTGTGTGTCTCAGCAACATGTCAGGTTTGTGAAAATGAGCTGGCACTGGGTAGGAAGACCTTCTTTACAAGTAGGGGCTGTGGAGGAAAGGGAGGGGGCTGTTTGTGTACAGGGAAGGACCAGAGCCTTGTGTGTTTACAGATCTGTGTATGTGGGGGGCTGACATATATACAGGTGTGTGTGAGGGGGGCTGACATATATACAGGTGTGTGGGGAGGAGGGGTGACATTTATACAGGTGTGTGTGTGTGTGTGGGGGGGGGGGGGGGCTGCCATATATACAGGAGTGAGGGGGG
Organism: Aquarana catesbeiana; assembly: GCF_042186555.1. NCBI lineage: Eukaryota > Metazoa > Chordata > Amphibia > Anura > Ranidae > Aquarana > Aquarana catesbeiana. Next base: position 352,094,949 of record NC_133324.1, on the reverse strand, counting down.
CTGACATATATACAGGAGTGAGGGGGGCTGACATATATACAGGTGTGAATGGGGCTGACATATATACAGGTGTGAGTGGGGCTGACATATATACAGGATTGAGGAGGGCTGAGTGCGTACAGGTGAGGTGGCTGGTGTGTGGATTTGTTGGGGTGGCCCGTGGCAAGCCCTGGGGAATGTTGGTGGTCAGGCTGAGGGGGGGGGGGGGGGCAGGCCTAAAGCTGTGTAAGGGGCCCAAACATTTCTGATGGCTGCCCTGCGTGTTTGTATAGGCATGGTCCACTGTTGTCACTACCAGAAATCAGGTCCATAGCGATAAGGTGCAGCCAATTCTGAAGTGAGTGCATGTAGACAGGAAGTGTCCAAAAGATGCTAACGGAAATCATCAGCACTGAGATACAAAGGATAAAAAAAAAATGAAGATGGTATTTTGAGGGAACAAAAACCTGCCAATCGTTTATGAAGCACAATGCTTTAGCAAACAAAGTGTTGAGCAATCAAGATCAAATTAACTTTATGATCACTGGGAGTACTGAATACAGAGCATACATTTATACAATACCAACTGCCTGAATATCTCCTATACCAGAAGAGTTCCCCACATTCCAGGACGCCAGGGGACTTGAGGAGAGCTCTGCATTTGTTTTTCATTCCAATGTCAGTTTAAGCAGTATAATATACTGGTGAACTTAAAGAGAGTATTGTGAATTCCGTTTGATTAAAAAATACAACAAAATTTAAAGTGTCTCCATATTATGTTGGCCAAAGTAACCAAAATGTTGCCTTGAGCTCAGCAGAACAGCTCAGAGGACTTATTTATAATTTACAGTATGATGTATATACAATATTTGTATATATGTATTTATGTTCTTTATGATGCCTCTGGCTTTTCCTATGGACAAACATGTGAGTTTGTTTTGATTACAAAATTTATTGAATCAAATTGCACTGAATGAAGTTGTATAAAAATGCATTAGGCAATATATCATGAAATAGTGTTTTCAAAATCCATGTCTTTCTAAGAGTTGCTTTAGTTCTCAATTAGAAGCAGGGCCAGACTGACACATACAGTACATATAGCATAGTAGAGATAGTGAATAACCCTACTGTATAACTCCTTTATATGCATGTTTATATGGCGCCAAACTGCCCAAGTCCCCACCCCACTTCTTCTGGGATAGAACAGGTACCCACCTGCTGGTGGTTGCATCCCTTGGCCATACTGTGCCAAACTTCTGGCCATAGGACCTTTTACAACATCCCTGGCCATAGGCCTGAATATTTAAAAAAAAAGAATGTCCACACAAGAGACATTCTCCGCACTTTACTTTAGCTTTTAAAGATGGTCGTGACTTCTAACATCACATAGACATATTGACAGAACTCTTCGGGCAGAATGTCATACACAGGAGCAAACATTCTGTAGCTGTTATTAGGGCTGTAATGTCAGCACATAATTTTGTAAGCCATCTTCCCTTTTCATCTCTTCTCCTTGGGAGCAACGCAAAGTTGGGACCACTTTGCCATGTATACTAAGTCCACAGCATTCAGCTTCTGTCACTGAGTCTATTCAAGGTGCTTTTACTTAGTATACCAGACTCTCTCTTTCTGTCCCATTCTATAACTTTGTGCAGGTGTACTAGTACTCACTTCAGAGGACACTGGCCTGAACTAAAAGGCCTTTTGCATCCTGCCCATGGTCCACAGACAACCATAAAAGACTCATTATGACTACAACTGGTCCTTGTAGATGTTAAACTACCTTACCCGGGGCTTCAGCACTGTTAAGGGCCTTTGGCAGTAGCTGACTACATATAAATAAGGGATTTTCACCTCCCACGGCCCAACTCACAAGGCTCCTCTCATCCTGGCATTTATATGGGCACTAAGCTCACCCACTACATCACTACAGGAAGGTTTCCTCTTAAAGGGGCCTAACTCCCAAATACATAATTCCCTCTACCACACTATACAGAACAGAGGAACAGGAACAGAGGAACAGTGCCACCTAGTAGCAGACAAACGAACTGCACCTGCTATCATGCTTCCTGTTCAATACTTTATTAAGGCTGGGTTCACACCTATGCAAATTGGATGTGGGGAAAGCCCTTGACAGGAGATTGTGACCGGCTCTCTATGGAGCTGGTTCACATATCTCCGTTGTGGCTGCGGAGCGGCTTGCACAGGAACGCTGTGCGTATTTGGGTCCGTTTCAGGGCCGAATTCAGGCAAAAATTTGTCCCTCATTCGTCCCTGAAATGGAGAACAGTAACGCACCGGATCCCTGCTGTGAGCCGCATCCGTCAGAGGTGTGAACTCAGCCTTAGACCAAATATTGTGGGTAATTGAGCTCAATAGTCATTTTCTATAGAACATATTTGTTTTTTAAATCCCCTCTACCCCATATAATTGGTTAATTGTGACTTAAAATATATCTGAAAACCAAAACTTTGTTTTTGGAGATTGGTAAGCTTTCTCTTTACTTACTGTGCCATAAAAAACATCAGTAGGCAAGAGAAAACCTTTCTGATTGAAATTTTCTCCCAAACTGGTCAAAGACTCATAGATTTTCGAACAAACATCCATATGAAAATTCTCAGTAAATTTAATGAATGTTGTTTCAAAGTACTGCAAATTTAATTTGCTTATAACATTAGATTTTGGAGTGAATTTTCCCGAATGAAAACCACATACATTACTAGAAATTTGTTTGTTTGAGAAAAATTTCCTTCCTGCTACCTTCTAAATGTTCTCGTCAGTGTGGTCAAAAACAAACGTCGCTTTGACCCCACTAATGATCAGAATATTGAACGAACATTCTTAAAATTAAAATATTTTAAATGGATTCTACTAGTTTAGACAGCTGTCACCACAAGTGTCCCCATTGCATGATTTCAAAGTGTTCAGGATCCTTTAGGATAGTTCTGGGATTTTGGAAGGGCAGGACTAACAGACAATGCCCAGACTAGCTAGTGGCAGAACGAATGTGCAGTTAGAAGACTGACATACTGTACCAAACAACCAATAGGAATCAAGTGATGGTAACACAGGATTTCAGCATGTTAAAGGTAATAGTTTACTGAAACAGCGGGGAGAGAGGCTTGTAGGATGTTTCAAGGCTGGTATGGTGGGTACAGTGGAGAGAGGTAGAGGGAAGCATGGCCAAATGGACACAGCTTATTAGGTACAGAATCCGCCCACCACCTGCTGTGAATTACAGGAGCAAGAGCGGACCTGATGGGGATCTAGTGTCTCAGCTTCCCCATCAGGCTTCCCCCATTGCAGCTTCACTGTTGCTGGAGGCAAGGAGTGGGTAACTGGAGTTAAAGCAAGTCAGGATTTGGTGAGCATGCTCCAGAGACTTGTTATTGCACTGGCAGTTTTGTGAGACAATTCGGGTCACATTCCACGGTGTTTGCCTACACACGTGTTATGTTATTATAGGTGTCAGGGATTGCTACAGTACTGGTTAAAAATTACCTTCCATGGGTAAAAGCTATATAAATATATACAGTATACCGTATATATTTTTTAACATTATAATGCAGGACTTAGGTAAGAGATGAACCTGAAAAGAGTCTTGTTGGCCAAGGGAGAGTTGTTTTTTTATAAGCAACAGGTGGGTGGTCAACTGAATCAAAGGCATCAGAAAGGTGTAATAGTGTGAGTAAGATGTAGTGGTCAATGGTTTTAGCAGTTAGTCAGAGTGTATGGGGCCAAGAAAGCTGCTGTCAGTGAGATAAAAACAAGATTGTGGACTAAGCATTCTTGAAGACTAAAGGTAAATAGGATTAGGTAGATGGGTCTCAAGTTGTTGTTGGGGCCTTTTTAGGTTTGGGGTGACCAGTGCATGTTATAGAGAGGAGGGGAAGAGGCAAGTAGAGAGGGAGAGATTGACAATGTGAGTCAGCAAGCATAGAATAGAGCAAGATCCTCATTGGAGTCGTTGTGAGGAAAAAGGGGCAGGCGGTTAGGTGGGTGTCTGAGAAGACTTTGGCACCCTTCTTTATAGTAACAGGGTTAAAAGTGGAAAGTATTGAATGTGGAGGTAGAAAAGTTAAGGTAAGAAGAGTTAGGTGGGCAGATATCTGGATAGTGGATATTTTTTTGTGAATTGCATTTACAGGCACTCCCCGGGTTACAAACAAGATAAGGTCTGTAGGTTTGTTCTTAAGTTGAATCTGTTTGTAAGTCGTAACAGGTACATTTTTTAAGTGTAGCTTCAGCCAAAAAAACTATTTTTAAGCTTTTTGGATAGCATAGGGAAGGGTTAACACCCCTGTAATGTTTGTTTTGCTGTCTATGCCCCTGTTTAGACGATTTCACCTCACTTCCTGTCCCAATCACAATTGGATTTTGAAAATTTTGGTTTGTTGTGGAAACAATCCTTCGTGATAAAGCATTAGTGGAGGTACCTTTTTCCCATAATAACTCTTACAGGAGTGAATTCCTCTTCCTAGGGGTAGATTTCCTTTCACTTCCTGTTGTCTCCCTCCGTTTGTAAGTAGGAGTCGTTTGTAAGTCGGATGTTTGTAACTAGGGGACCGCCTGTATCTTGTTTTTTAAATGATTGGTAATGTGCTGGGCAGTAAATGAGTTGGTTGGTGGAGGCCGTGGGGGATGAAGTAGACAGTTAAAGTTTAAAAAGAGTATACAAGGACTGGATGAAATTATGTTAGTAGGAGTGGTTAAATAGGTCAGTGTCAGCACAGAGTTATTGTTTAGGCGGGCAGACTTATACTGAGTAATGGGAGATTTAGTTTATGCCATAATATCCTTAGAGCAGGGCTATGTCTGTTGAGATTTCTGGTGTCATCAGTGGTGGTTGAGCCTAAATCTGTGTGTAATGAGTGGAGCAAGTGTGTCCCATGGGGATTAAAGTGTGCTGTTGTAGACAGAAGTGGCCAGATCAGGCAGAAAAAAAATCATCTGGTTCGTGTTTTTGATTGGAGCTTGGAGGCAGAAAAAATGTAAAACTCTCCTAAACTTGTCTAAACTTTGTACAAAAAATGCTCTATATGAGCGTTTTTTCCTCCCAAGAGAACAGATTTGTTTTTAAGCCCAGTGTGCCTGGAGCCTTATGCCGTGTACACACGATCGGATTTTCCGACGGGAAATGTTGGATGTGAGCTTGTTGGCGATAAGTCCGACCGTGTGCTCCATCGGACATTTGTTGTCGGACTTTCCGCCAACAAATGTTGGTTAGCATGCTCTCAAATTTTCCGCCAACAAATGTGTGTTGTCGGACTTTCCGATGGTGTGTACACAAGTCCGTCGGACAAAAGTCCAAAGTACAAACATGCATGCTCGGAATCAAGGAAAAGCCGGAAGCACTCGGTCTTGTAAAACTAGCATTCGTAATTGTTGGTCAACACCCTTCGAACAAAATTCCACGGATTTGTTGTCGGAAAGTCAGATCATGTGTACGAGGCTTTAGAGTTTCAAAAGATTCTACAGATAACTGCTAGTTGCAGGGAAAGGTGGCTGAGGACAGGGAAAGAGTGAAACTGATAAGGTTGTGATCAGAGAGAAGAAAAGGGATGCTGTAGAGGCTACAAGGAGCACCCAGGCTGGAGAATACAGAGTCAAGGGTGTTATCATCAGAGCAAGCAGGTGTGTGTGTCTATTGTGGAAGGTCAAAAGATGAGGATAAGTTGAGATGTAGCCGGGTTTACATTAACAAGGATGTTATAGCCACAAAGAATGATAGTGGGGATTTTAGAAGAGAGAAAGTAGGTTAGCCAGGCAGAGAAGTCATCAAGGAAATGTAACACCAATCCAATAATTTAGAATAACTATAGAAAACAATGAAAGCAGAGAGCCAAAAGATAAGAGAGATAGAAAAGGAAGTGAAGGAAGAACTTGAAAAGTGCTCAGTGGGGGGAGAAAGAAACAATCTCCTCCTCCCATTTGTACACTGGATCTGGGTGAATGAGTGCAGAGGAGGCCACTATGGGAGAGGGCAGCTTTAGAAGCAGAGTCAGATTCCTGAAGCCAGGTTTCAGTAAAAGCATTCCAGAAAGCACATGGTTCTTGGTAGGGGAGTAATAACAAATTGAGTGGATTGCGGTTCCTGTCTTGCACTTTAGGCAATGTACACTTACTCAGTGTGGTACCCCACTCAATTCCTGCTGGATGAAAGGGCAAATAAGAACCTGCGGGGGGGAAAAATAGCTACATAATATTCTCCCCTTCCCCAACTTCCATAATGTGCAGGTGAAGTCATTCCCCCATCGAAGAGATACCAAGGAAGCTGCTCCTGTGTGCACATTAGCCTGGTACAAGCCTGCGGCCATGTGCTAAGGACCAGAGTCGCTCCAGACTGGTCCAGAAGTGAGCTGACATTGGGACCCCTGTTACTGTATCACTGGTACTTGTGAGAGGACACTGCTGCCATTAACCTGTTGCTGCTAACAGGACTGGCCATCTAACTAGCAGCTTTATCAAGTCGCTTCTCACACCTACAGTATTTACTTCTAGAGTGGAGAAGGGTATTCCTGTCTGCTTCCAGAGGATTGATCTGCAGCTGACTAATGACATTGAAGCCCTCCTGGTTCAGCTGAGAGTGACAGATGCCAACCCAGGGAGTTCAAGTCAGGTCACTTCGACAGAAGGAACTGCTCAGCCAGCACCTGTGGCTATGATAGGTCTGAATTTATTGCTGCTCTGGGAGACTTTGCGGCAAAGTTCCAGAAGAATAACCCAATGTACCCTGGATCTGGGTACAGGAAAACTGACGGCCTTTTCAGGGAAATAGCCAGTGCCTTTCATTGAGGACAATTTTGAGGAGTGGCTAGAGCAAGCCACACAAGCCTTGGATGAATGGGACATCCCTGAGGCCCAGAAAAAAACAGAATCACTGAAAGTTTAAGAGGGATTGCCTAAGAGGTTATTTGTAACCTGGAATTCAGCAAACAGGATTGTACTGCCTATAATTACTTACTTACTTACTTATGCTTCAAGGTGTGTTTGGGAGAGCAGAGAAGGCCTCCAACCTCATGTACCAGTTTGAACATACTTACCAAAATGAGGAGGGGAAACTTTCAGAATACATGGCTTCACAAGATAATGCATCAGCTGCTGCTGAAGAAAAGTATAGACCACAGAACTGTAGATGGTGTGAAAGGTTTTAAGGGCAGCTCAAACCCTAGATCCTATCACGATTTAGCTGAAAACTCAAGGGGATGGTGGAATCTTGCAGTATCCTGAATTAATCAGGACTGTACAAGAAGTGGAAGCCATGCTGGAGAAAAAAAAGAATAGCACAAGATCAGAACCTGTTGCTGGAGTCAGGGGAGTTTGTGCAGTCAGTGTGACCCAGAGAGCTTTTGAAAACCCAGATGACCCAACTGATGAAGATGATGACTTTACTGGCGACCAAAATTGTGACATCACCTAAAGAGAGTGTTCCAGGGCTCAGTCAGTCTTCAAACTCTAAGGCTGGTTCTGCTGAGAAGCAAGAAGTCAAGCGATTTGCTTCAACTGCGGAGAAGTGGTACACTACAGATGAGTATGCACAAGCCCACTTAAGCCTGAAAGCCAGCACCAAGAGCGAACCAAGTGCCCATCTCCAACAACCAGATCCAATTCTAAAGAAACAAACAATTGACAATGGTGGCCTAAAGCCTCACAGTGGACTCCCTATGCTGTTTCTGAGAGACTGTCCAACTCACTCTCTTTGACCTCGGGTATGCAGCCCCTGAAGGGCAATGCACACCAATCTCCCAGAACTCAATTCAGACACAACGTAAAACGGCAGCCAGACAAGAAAGGGGTGCAAATACAGACCCCAAGACCTGCTTGCCCCACTGTTCCAAGCAAAATCCCTGACAATTTAGTAGAGCCATCCCCAACTGTACCAGTTCAAGTAGAAGGCATCTACTGTAGAAGACCCTACTGGACACAACAGCACAGGTGACTGCAGTATCAGGACTTCTACTACAAATACCTAAAGCATATACCCCTACAGAAGTTGGAAGTGCTGAAAATTTGGGGTCTTGGAACCCAGATTTTCCCCTATGAAGAATATGTACTGATCAAATTGGCTTTTGACCCCTCTGTAGTTGGGCAATCAGAGATATTTAATATATTAGACATTGTGTGCCCTCATCCACCTGGAGCCAACAAGAGTTCCCTGATAGTAGGAATAAATACCATTCTCATCAGGAGACTAAGACTACTCATTCCCCTTGTCTCCAAGCCTGACATGTAGTCTGAGAGTGTACACCCCACGCTATGACAATTGTATCTGAGAATGGTTCAAAAACAGGAAGCCACAGTGGAAGGAGTGGAGAAGTTGTGGTGACTAGACAGAGATGAGAAGATACTGCAGCCAGGGGAAGTGGCATGTCTATGAGCTACAGTCATGTTCAACTGAGATCAGCCAGAGACTTTTGTTGTCTTTGAAGTTGATTCTCAGGGACGCACACGCGGGCGGAGTTGATCCCTAAAGTAGTGTCGACTAGGGCCTTACAATGAAGTCATGGCAAGATTCCTGTCAGTGTTCACAACATTACTGACTCTCCAATGAAGTTACTGGACGAATGCTGATCAGGCAAGTAAATACAGCTACTCCAGTCTCACCATCTGATCTGGAGGAAAGAGAGCAGTGGACAAAATCCCAGTAGAAAGATTCTACTCGCGGAACGCCCCACTTTCACCCAAAATGGAGGGAGAGAGCAAAAGCCCAACTCTTGAAATGGCAAGAGATGTTCTCCAAAAACAACTTCACTGTGGGATGCGAGTTGAAACGAGTTGAAACGAGAGAGTCACAAAGTTCTTATGCCTCTCCCAGAAGAATGGCTCCCTAAGGATGTGTATCGACTACAGAACACTTAACCAGAGAACTATTCCTGATCAATACACTACCCCATGGATAGAAGATGCTCTTCAATGGCTGTCCAGAGTGATGTGGTTCAGTGTGCTAGACCTAAAGAGTGGGTACTATCAAGTTCCCATGCATCAAGGAAACAGAGAAAGAACAGCCTTTATCTGCCCACAGGGATTCAGTGAGAGCAACAGTATACCCCTAGGCCTGTCAGCAGCTCCAGCAACTTTACAATGTCTGCTGGAACATACAGTGGGAGACATGACTTTCATTGAAGTTTTGGTATACCTAGACAACATTGTTTTTGGCAAAACCCTAGAAGAACCCAAGAAGCATCTAGAGAAAGTGATGGGTTGACGTTGTCTCTAGAGAAGTGCCAGTTCTACCAGCCTTCTGTCACTTAACTCGGGCATGTCATCTCTGCTGAGGAAGTGGCCACAGACCCCAAGAAGCCAGAAGCTGTCACTTCCTGGCCAAGATCAAACAATGTGATTGAGTTGAGGTCATTTCTGGGGTTCTGCTCATGCTACTGAAGGTTTGTTGAGGGACTTTATGAGACAGCCTGACCCCCTGATGGAGACTGAGGATGAGGGAGATAACATAGAAACTGAAACCAACCAAACTAAAGGACCCAGGAAGCCTCGAGAATACATCCAACACCAGTCTACTGATCAGTGTGAGCAGGCTTTCCGTCAGCTGAAGAGGGGCTTAATGAATGCCCCTGTCTTAGCTTATGCTGACTCAACCCAAACCTACGAACTATGTCAATGCCAGTCGAGACAGAGTAGGTGGGTTGTTGTATAAAGAGCATTATACTTGCGACCAGCTGCATATGTAAGCAGAAGTCTTACCCCTGCTGAGAAGAAATATCCCACACACAAGTTAGAGTTCTTTGTCTTGAAGTGGGTAGTGATGGATAAACTGAAAGATTACTTGTATGGAGCTGACTTTGTGGTAAAAAATGACAATAACCTACTCGCATTTGTACTTACCATAGCCAAGTTGAATGCCACCAGGCATACTGTAGGTGGTTGGCCACCTGCAGTATCACCCATGGGTCGGGAACAGAGATGCCAATGCCCTGTCTAGAAGACCTTATGACCCTGAGACTCTTCCAGAACAGTGGACACAACTAACTTCGGAAGGGATAGAAGACTTGTGCCAAGGAGTAGAGCATGGGGCCAGAGCAGCGGCAGGAGCTGAAGCCATTGGAGTCTCAGCTGCAGGGGTCCCAAAATACTACTGTGACCTTTCCCAAGTGAGAGATGAATGCCTGCTCTAGTTTTCAAAGAAACACTGGGGGAAGGATCAGATGGATGACTCTCTCTGCAGGTTAACATTAAAGGCTCTGGAGGGCCAAAGTCCAGATCTGCTACTGCAAAAGAAGCATGTCTTTTTCATAAGGAATCGGATTGGTTACAGCTATGTGACAGGGTGGTTTACTGAAGGGGCTCCTAGGACGATCTCGAAGTTAAAAGGACTGCTGTTCCTGCTGGAAAAGCATAGAGAGACTGCATCGGCTGCTTTGCATGATGATTATGACCCTGCATGCGGCCTGAAATCGAAGGATACTATCACTCCTGCATATGATGCATAAGTGGTATCCCGTGGCAACAAGTGAGAGCCAGCAATTGAGGAGATGCCAAGGAGATGCCAAGGAGTTATAGTTCAGCGTCTAGTGCTGTGTTTGGAGTGTGGGCAAGTGGGACATGGGATCTTTACTTGCCCAAGGTTCTGGAACGCTGCTGTAGTCTGGAAAGGCTGCAGTGTCGCCCTGTGGCCACAAAGAGGCAGTAACTTGTGAGGATGTATCTGTGAGACAACGCACTCAAATGAAGCCAAAGTTTCCTGCTACAGGATATGGTAAGACTGTTGCAGTTTGTGGGACTAATCCCAGTGAAGTGGGAGTGTGTCCGGCTGGGAGATCTGCAGAAGATGTAAAAATGGACTCGCTGAAGTGTGCTACCCAGAGCAGTGGGGAGACACAGATTAAAACCCAGGTTGCAGCAAGGTCAAGGACTGAAAAAGACATATGGACTCTGTATGCACCTAAGGTAATCCAGCAGAGTGCTGGGAAAGATGTACTAGGGGTGACCAAAGCAGTCTGTGTGCCATGTTGCCTAGCAACAGTAACAGGTGCTATGGAGATGCCCAGGGAAACCTCCCAGGAGCCCGCAGTGGTGAGGCACGGGGTTTCCCAGGACAACTGTGGAGTCGCTCTAGTGGGCAAAAGAATCCCTTTGGAGAGGAAGGGTGGTGTGCTGAGCGGCACATAGGGTGCAGTGCATTCTGACCAAAAACAGCCTGCTAAAGCTTATAACACTGCTATGTCTATGAATGCTGATGATAAAGGTATTGCTGATGATACATGTACTTATGTAGATGATGTGATCACTAATAATGAGGAAGGGGGGATGTCTCCCTTGGATACCAGAAGCAGAGCCACAGTGTTGTCCATGGAAATCTCTGGGGGTATCCATATGTTGGAACCAGAGATTGTCCAGGACAGCCCTAATATTGCTCTGGTGGAACAGACTGGGTCTACACCATGCTGTGAGAGTTTGTGTGAGCAGTCCACTTACCCTATGGGTAACCCATTTGATAAGGGGTTAAGTTAGCTGGCCAAAGATGGAAGTACACAGCTGAGTGTGTTAGCGCCCCCAGGGCAAGCTGGCCAAAATGGTGTATTGCGGCCTGTCTTGATTGATGCTGCATTAGCTAAGAGTAAAAGCATGTTGCCAAAATGTGATTTATATAGAACTGACAAAGATACTGTTTGTGCTGCAGAATCACCGGTACCTCCTATAGCAAGTGATGAGGTACTGCGGAGCACTCATAATGGAAGCACAATGGATTGGGACAGTTGGGTCAAACAATTGCTAGCCATGCTGGACAAGGCTGTTAAGCAACAAGGGTGTGGACAGAACAACGGCTATGCCAGACAGGGGGATTGCAGAGCAGCCGGTGGTTGAGGGTGCGTTGGTCCGTGGTACCAATGGGTGGAGCCAGGTAGTACAAGCTGTACTGGGTAACATTAATCACCAGTGGAACTGGTTGGTTCGGTGCTTTTTAACAGTGTGGAAAGTGATCTCCCAGTTCCCTGTGAGGGTGCTTCCAGATACGATTCGGTACGGAGGGCGCTCTGGAGAGCTGAAGGAGACATCGGAGCTCTCTCGGACTTGCTAGTGCGGTCCAATGGTGCAGCTGAGCCGGGATTAGTAAATGGCACGGATGCTGCCTCACCCGCTAGACCTCCTAAGAAGGAAGAGCCTGATATGGACACGGCAAAAACAGAGATTCTGTCTGTCACCTGCAAAGAGGTACAAGTTCAGGTACCCGGAGATGCTCTAAAATATAGTACGTAGAGGAACAAAAATTGTAACATGGAAAAGTGTGAGCTGGCAAACATTGGTACTGCTAGCAACGGGTCATGCGTTGCTCAATGTCAGTTGTTAGGACAACTGCCCACAGAGGTTTGGACAACAGGTGAAGTGAAGCCTTGTGAAGGTCCCATAGGGATAGCTGCCCATCTGTGTTTTCTACCTCCTTAGGCCTGGCCCTAACAAACCCTAAGAAAGAAAGAACTGCTGGTATTGGTAATTGGCGAAATGGCAATTTATTACTGAATGTTAATGTAAATAATGCCCTTATATATTATATATGAAAATGAATCATTTCTTGGTAAATGAACATGATAAACAGATGTAGAGCTCTGGAGATTTGGTGGTCAAGGGTAAAGGCAAAGGAGTTGGTAAACCTAAGAGACCTACTGTGATGGGGAAAACAGGTACCAGTGAAGGAACAAGTGGTTCCTCATCAGGCATAGTGTCAGGAGCAGGTTCCCTACAGAACCCAGAAAGTGTGTTGAAAGGCAAGGGGCCACCAGAAAAGAAATGTGAGCTCAGGAACCCCAAGGACAGAGGGAGAAGGCTGAGGATACAGAACTGTAGGACCCCACTGCAATCCAGGCTAAGGCATGTCTAGAAACACAACCGGAAAAAAGATTGGGCCTACGCAGCTAACAGCTGGTGCTGAGGTGTCCCAATCAAGGATTCGGGCTGGTGTGTTTTTCGCCCTCTTTCGGATTCAAAACGGGGGGGTTATGTGACAGTATGAGATGCTGTCACTGGAAAATTGGTGATTTAAAGGACAAAGAGTATGCACATTGGCTCAGTGTAGGACTACAGAGTGTAACTTTGGAGTGGAGAAAATTGCTTTTGAAGCTTTCTCCATGTTTTGGTATACCTGGATAGGGCTCTGTAGTTGGAAGATCCCATAGTTCTTGGGTGGGACGAAATCTCCAAACCTGTGTCCAGGTTTTGAGGAGGACAAGCATAAAGAGCAGAGGTACTGCTAAAGAGAGAGCCAGTTGGGCTAGCATTTTCTGTTTATGTGTATTTGCTGGAGAAGAACCCCTGCGTGGGAAACCCTAGATGTTTTGAACTTTTTATTTGCCTTTTTAATAAAAATGGGCTACCAGGCCCTTAAAATACAGTTCCTAACTTCAATGAATCATTAGAAAACGCATCAACCACTAGAGCTAATGGTCCCCCATGTTACAAGAAAAAGACTTTACCCACCAGAGTTGCCCCATGGGTGATCTCCAAAGTCAAGGACCAATGGAGTTGGTGTGAATTGGCTTTCTGGGCTTGGAACCTAATTCGAGTGGACAAGGGAATGAACTAATGGTGACTGACCACTTCACCTGGTACGCCCAGGTGTTCCCAACTAGAGAGCAGCAAGCATCTACAGTGGCCAAAGTTCTGGTACAGAAATGTTTTCTCTAATTAAGGCCTGTCTCAAAATATCCACTCTGATGGATAGAGAGACTTTGAGTAGACTCATTAGGAGACTGCTATACCTATTGGGTATTCAGAAGTCCAGAACATCCTCCTTATCACCCGCAAGGAGATATACAGTCAGAATGATTCAACTGCACCCTATTAGATAAGCCGGGACGCTCCCCGATGAGAAGAAACAACACTGGAGAAGGAATATCTCAGCAGTCATACATGTCTATGACAGCACAGAGAATGATGCCACAGGGTACTCCCCCTATATGGTCATGTTCTGGAGAGAGGCTCTGACTTGCCATTTGGCACATCTCTAGCCTGGGTGTCTATGACATTTAACAGGGGTTATGTACATTGCCTGAGGAAGAATCTGAAGACAGTGTATGAGCAGGCTCAGTCAGATTCAGACATCCGTGGTCAGCAAAACTAAAGAAACGCCAGTCTGAGTGTGAGGGTGCAGGACCTGCAACTGGGTGATTGAATGTTGCTGAGAAATCCCAGCTCTATATTGTCTGTAAGCAGTTGCCCAGATTGCTGATATACCAGATCTGCCCAGAAGAAAGAACCAGCCCATTAAAGACCTGGCACGGTAAAAATCTCTTATCAATCATGGAAGCAGTTTGTGAACCTCAGCAACCAGATTCACAACCTCCTCGGGCTGTTTCTCAAAGGCTATGCCCAGTGAGTAGATCTCAGTTTTTTCCACCGGACACAGACAAAGGAGAGAGCAGTGAAGAGGAAGGTGGATGTCTGCATGGTCTGGTTGTGGCCTCCTATACCCCCAGAGGTCATCCTTCCCCTTCTGGGGAAACAGATCCAGGAACCCTCAGGCCTCATGGAATTCATACCCCATGGTTACTCACTAAAAATTTAAGAAGACCCACCAACTTCCCTGACAGCAGTGAAGACAGAGACTTCTCAGCTATTCATAAAACTAAAGAGAGAGCCGGTTAGAGAAGGGCCCTCCGAGTTGAAAGAGCAAATGAACAGTTCCTCCCCCGAGGAGACTTCGCACACTTTAGGTGAGAGTTCTGAAGGAGCCATTTTCAATACTCAAAGGACTTGTGAGACACCAACCCTTCCCACTGCAATTGGCTAGAGACATAGAGTGATTTAAGGCACTGTGCTGCAGTGCTGTCTGTGCTCCCGATGGACTTCAGCTGAATAGGTTAACACTACCTCGCCTGCATTCACCAGGGGGAGCTGACAAGTAGAAGGAGCTCAAGAGACTTGATGGTTGGCAGCACTGAATCATGGGAGATGAAGTTCAGGAAAGAAGCTTTAATATGGCAATTATTGGATGATTGGACTACAATTCCCACTGCAAACCGGGTACAAAGACAGAGAGAGCTGTATTTTCTCAGGATGAATACCGAGGGATTTCTCCTTTGCTGTGAGAGGACCGAGGTGTGCACATTGCTGCTCCTGTGTGCACATCAGTCTGGTACAAGCCTGCGGCTGTGTGCAGAGGAACGGATTCACTTCAGACCAGTCCAGAAGTGAGCTGATATCAGAACAGCAGGACAGCTGTTGCTGTAATGCTGGGACTGGTGAGAGGACACTGCTGCCATTAACCTGTTGCTGCTAACAGAGACTGAGCACATAGGGACTGGCCATATAACTAGCAGCATTTTTTACTGCATGCAGACTATACTGGGACTATATTCATGTGCACCACCATAAAGACTGGGCTCAAACACTAGCCGGCTGGAGAACTAGGGCTTAAGACTGCTCACTTAGATAGCTGCTTCGCAAGAACTTTGCCTGTTGTCCACAGTAAGAGGTACCTCTTTAGGGGGTCTTAAATTTGATCACTGACCTTCATATGTAGAGTGCACTCTAAAGTGGTTATAGCCTACTGTTTACAGAGGGGTTATCACAGTATTGAGTATCATTGCTGTTACTGATATCTAATGCCATTACTATTGCTGATTTTGTGGATTACCAGTTTTACTCTAATTTAGCGGCATAAAACTCCATTCTATGCTGCTATAGCCTAGTGAACATATTGTCTAGGGGACGGTGATTGATCTAATCCTTTACTTACTGCTTTATGTGCATACTACTATTTACTGCAACTCGTGACAATATATTTGGTTTCTTTACTACTAACCAATCTGATGTTTACTTTTTGATACTAAACCTTAGATATATGAAGGGTATCTATATTTTTGCTCCCAGTAGCAGTGCAGTGTCCATTTGCTTAACCTGGTGTGTTAGTGGGACTGGTGTGTCAGGTTGTTCTCGGAGTTGAGGCAGTAGAACAGAGAACCCAATCTAGTAAGCGGCTCCTCCAAAATTTTTATTCACTTCAGTCAAGGATTTTAGGGATAGGGAGTGGGGCACACCTTGAATTAGTGGAACTACTAGGTTTTGACACTATAATCTATATACAAGATACTAACTGTATTGAAGTCTGACTGATTTTGATGGATTCAATAACCTCTTCAATTTTCTGTAACTGGCTAATTAAGGAATTCAAGCTTTACTGACTGATGCTGCCTTAAAATAACTTATTACAATCACAGTTTACAGTTTATGCACAGATGCTCAGTGAGCCTGATTGTATAAAAGTGGCTCTAAAGGTAAAAGGTTTTTTACCCTAATGCTCACCCCCCCCCCTATACTTACCTGAGCCTAATCTCTATTCAGTGCTGTGCACGAGAGCAGCAGCGGGAGCTGCTGTCAATCACAGCCAGTGAAGTGAGGAGCGGGGCCCAAGCTGCACTCTGTGTGTCTATTGACACACAGAGCACTGCCCGGGATTGAGCCCACACGAGTGCGCCCGTAATAAGAGGCCTGCTTTGGAGGCACTCGGCATGGGGAGGAGCCAGGAGATACCCAAAAACCATTGCACAGAGCAGGTAAGTATAACATGTTTGTTATTTAAACACAAAAATATCTTTTAGTATCACTGTAAGCTACATAGAAATTCTCTGACACTGCTCACTGGGTACTCTAAGCCTGATGACCAGTACATCAACTGTGTACATTGGGATTATGTGATACTGCCAAACACAAGCACAAGGTTGCCAGGTTGCTATTGCCTTCTTGTCTCTGTAGGGAGATTTTCTCAAACATTCTAATCCATTGATAACAGCAAGTTATGAAATCTTTAACAGGAAAACAGAAGCAATAAAAATCCCCCTTTTTTAAGCAAAATGGGGAAATGTAAAACCTCTATAATGTTTTATCATTGTCTTTGTTCTCGTAAGAGTGCGTTCCCCTCACTTTCTATCCCACTGTCAACTTTGTCACAGTAACAAAATTGATGGGAACTCTGCCAAATTTGGTAGAGGCTCTAGTCTTCTCTACTCTATTTAAAATAAAATAAAAGGTTTTAGCTACAGGCAGATCTCTCATTTAACAAATATCTTGCATAAAGATGCAAGGTCTGCCTATTTGTTAGCCCCGTCACTTCTGAATAAAAAGTACATTTTGATATCTAATAAAAATAATAATAATAAAATGTGCTGGTATTTGGGATCTTCAGCTTTCCTTGGATCCCATGAGAATTCTAAGTGTTTTAACGTTGCTTAGGCAAATGTTTTAGAAGCTGGGATGCAAGATAAATATGCAGGGGTATGCCCGAGAGCAGAGACTTTCTCCGTTCTCTCCCTCCTCACAGGGCAGATTGAGAGCAGCGGGAGCTTTTGTCTGTGGACACAGGCAGCGCAGCTTGGGATCAAGTCCGCAGGTGTGCCACGATAGGAAGCAGCTTCCTATCGTGGCACACCAAGAAGAGGAAAAGCCAGGAGCGCCAACGGGGTTCCCAAGAAGAGGAGGTTTGGGGCCGCTCCGTGAAATACAATTTCACAGAGCAGGTGAGCATAACATGTTTATTATTAAAAAAAATAAAAATGAATAAGGTTTAGAATCACTTGGATTATATAAAAAAGAGGTGGTAGAAGAGGAATAAGAAATGGTGCTTAGAGAGTGCCAGACATTTCTCACCTTCAGTACACGGAGTGTTGGGTGTACCCTCTCCATTGGTGGGGGTAGATGCATTGAAGTCTGTGCACACTGTGCAGCCTGGTACTGTAGAGTATTACACACAGCTCTGTGTGATCCACGGGTCTCCTCCTTCACAATCACTCCTCCCGATTCATATCCTCCCATTCTGCGGTCTGGGACCATGCTGTGTGGGTATCCATACAGGGCACTAGCGGGAAAGCCCTCTGAGGGCAGGTATTGATATGTGCTTTTCACACGTTCCTGCGTAAGAGGAAATACATCAGACAAAAGTTCTTCTCCTGCTTCAATGTATGTGGACAAATCCACGGAGGTCTCAGGATCACAGAGATTACTCCCTACAATCTCTCCATGGGATGCTCCAAGACGGTTAGGGTAACTTGAGCTTGGGCCTCGTTTCTCACACTCATAATAACTGTTCTGAGACATTGTCTGGGCTATGGCTTTCTTCTTCCAGGTGATTATGTTCCTGTCCAGCACTCTTCAACACGTAAAGGCCTTCTGTTGACAAAGTTCTCCTTAGTCTGTTGGCTAATCACTCTCTTCTTTATTTTATCAGCATAAGACAGCTGGAAAGACAGAATTTGGTTACAGAATTTCCTCTAACACATATTTATTATTGTGTCATCTTTTGTGTTACTGGTCAAATCCAGAAAACATGGAGTAAGGGGAAGGAAAGGTGACACAACAGCAACTACACAGTTTACAGATAAGATCTTTTTTTTTGTGTGATTATAAATCATGGGAAGCACGTACCTGAATGTAAGCTACATGTACACCTTCCAGGGTGCCATTGTTATGCAGGAGAGTTCCTGATTTTAAATTCATGATTCAAGAGGTACATTGCCTTTATGTATTATTAAAAACATAACCATTGGTTCTTGTTCCATATAGCTAAGAGACATAATGTATACAATTTTGACATCAGGGGTTTCCCATCATCTTTGGCACACCAGTGACATGAGATATTTAGACTTTTAGCCATATTTCTCATATCAGTGAATAAGGCAGATCTAGAAAAAAATACTTATATGGACAACTAGCCTTGGCTATTGCATCTTCCCATACTTATGGCCTATACAGCCAGAACTTCCAGTTGTGTAATTGGTGCTGCTTTCAAGCCAATGTTTCTTGTATATTCATCTATACCCCAGTTCTACATTCTACAAATCCCTGATTAAATATGGAGGTTGCAACCTAAAATCTGATGCCCACCATTTACAGCTTGAATTTCAGTTAATTCCTGCTGAATCAGATGAAGTTCAGGCTGTGGGTGGCTCTGTTGGCATCATCCAGCTTGACAAAACTCAACTGGAAAATTAAAAGGTAGAAAATTTTTAACCAAACAGTGACTGCATCCAATCAGATGCTGTCACTGTTCAGCTACTTAACCAGCTACGGATGTATCGTCTGCTAGAATACAATAGCCTGCCATGCAAATTCCTCTACTCATGCTGTGTGCGCAGGCAAGTGCAGTCTATTTTCTCCACTGCAGGGGACACTCGTCCCCAATGCAGATGGGAGAGGAAGTCAAGATGAACCTAATTCCACTATGGTTTTCTCGTTCACAGGGAGGCAGCTATCCGATTGGATGCTGGAACCCCATGTGACTTTGGTGGCCATCTTGAGTCAGTAAGAGTCTATTTTAGACCCTGGCTCCCAGGTTTGGTGCTCATTTTATGAGTGGCTAACGTAGGGACAGGTCACCCGTCTGACAGGGACAGTACTTAGAGCCCGGGAAAGGTTCCTGAGGAGTAGGGAAAACGAAAACTTCCCCTTTGAGTATGGATTGGCAAGGCTGCATTATGCTCCTCTTGGCAGATGATGTCGGCATCAGCGGGTCTCCAGGCTACTGTCCCATCACTGTTGCACCTTGTAAGTGTTCTCAGCCAGGCTGCTTCCCTGTTGTGTACTTCTAGACTTTTGTTACAATATATTCCTGTTACTACATTTGGACTCTGTGGGGTTGATTTACTAAAGGAAAATAGACTGTGCACCTTGCAAAGTGCAGTTGTACTCTGCAAGAGCAGTTGCTTCAGAGTTTAGTAAATGAGCAGAAGCTCTGCTGATTTCCATCATCCACTCATGTGCAAGCAAAAATCCATTTTTTTAAATTTCCTTACATGCCTGCCACATCAGGCTCCACCTACCCACATGTGGCTAGAAGAATCTACTGATTTTCTCTCATTCAGCTAATGTATGGCTAGTTTGAGATCCTCATTTTCCAGTTTAACAATTATTACTCTAGGTGTCAACTCTGCTTCCTGACATAAGTCTATACTGTACTGGACATTTGAGTGATATCTACATATTTGCCACAACTTGACTCCAGTGCTTGTAATTTATTACCAAAACTGCAGACACCTTAAATGTCATGTTGTGTCAACTACTGGTGCCACAAACGCTTATTTTCCATTCCGCAACCAATATATGCAGTCCTTATTAGCCTGATTTAAAATGGAATTGGTGTACAGGAAAGTATGTTAATTTTAAGACAAGTATTATGGGAAAGTACACATAGCCAAGTTAAATAAAAACAAAAAACTTTACCAACTGGTTGAATAATATTCAAGGAAAAATTAAAAAAAAAAAAATATTTAAGAAATCCTTTTAAAAAGAGTTCTGCCACTTAACATCTTCATTGAATTGTTGTTATGCAAAATAATTTTCTGACATGATCAAGAAAACTATATTTTCATAACTTATAAGTAGAATTTTTTATTTTTTAATCTTTAGGGTTACAAATAGTTAAATTGCAAGATGTCTGCCACCTCCTGGATTGCTGCCTGTTCTTTACAATTTACAATTTCATTGAAGCCAGGAAGTATAACTTGTGCTATACGTCCGGTGCTCCGGTGCGGGGGACTTGCAGCTGTCCTTTAAATGAGCCATCCTTTCTGGCCCTCCTCTCCCTTGCCTATTGAAAGAATACAAATCGTTCTGTGATTGAACAAGAGGAGAGGAGGGGTGGACAAATGACTCCGTGGCTTGTGTGTAGGAGAGTGTGTAGGAGAGCTGCAAGTCTCCTGTCACAATAATAGAAGTATAGCAAAAGCTATACTTCCTGGCTTCTATGAAAATTGTAATTTGTAAATTGTAAAGAACAGGCAGTGATCCAAGAGGTGGCAGACACCTCATGAGATTTAGCTATTTGTAACACAAGATGTTTTTTAAAAATACATTTTTCTGGCGTTTGCCAATTCATCTCTGCTGACACATGTCCAGAGATCAGTTATCTCCCCAGCGGCCTCTCAGATCATGCTTCATTAGAGATCACCTTGAGGATATGTCAGACACGAAATGCATCCCTGTGGCACCTAGGTACCCAGTGGATTTCTCATCCAGATATATCTGATTCAATTCCGCCTTTACTAGAGGAATATTGGCTCGAAATGACCAGATGTCTGATTCGGAAGCACTACAGGGTCAGGTAACTACTAGTACTTAGTAATATGCTTTGGATGGCACCCCGGCCAATTTTGTTGCCCCTGAGGTCAAGAAACTGGATATCCACAAGAGTAAATATTTGTTTTTTGAGCAGGGGGATAGAAATGGGAGGTTCCTGGCCTTGTTGGCGCAACATGATACTCCACTTACTATCATCCTGGAAATTAAAACAAATGAGGGTTCGGTAGTGACTTCATTAGATGACATACTTAATGAGTTCAGGTCCTTTTATAATAGTCTTTACACCTCTTCTTTGCCCCCAAGCTACAACCCGGTGGACATGCATCCCCTTTGGGATACAGTTGCTAGGGGTTGGCTCACAGACGCTGAGTGAGAACTTTTGGTAAGGCTGATTACTTCTGAGGAGGTCCTTTTTGCTATCAACTCCTTCCCGAGTGGCAGGGCCCCAGGCCTGGACGGCCTCCCCAAAGAGTGATATATAACGCATAGTGTACAGCTGGCTCCCTGATTAGCTGCCCTATTCACGGGTTGTCTGGTAAATGATATTCTTCCTTCCTCCATGAGTGAAGCTCATATTATTTTGATTCACAAAAGTCCTAAAGACCCAGCACTATGTGCCTCTTATAGACCAATAGCACTATTAAATTTGGATTTCAAAATCCTTACCAAGCTTCTCACCAGCAGACTGAACAATGTCCTCCCAACTGTCATAGACCCGAATCAGACTGGTTTTATGTCTGGTAAATCCACGGACATAAACATTCATAGACTTTTCACCAACATACATGCTCCCCACACCAACCAGGGTACACGGGTAATTGCCTCCCTAGATATAGAAAAAGTGTTTGACATTGTTGAATGGGAGTACCTATGTGAGGTCATGAGGCGTATGGGTTTTCCAATTATCTTTATTCAATGGTTGCGTACCCTATATAAAAATCCATCTGCATCTATTAAACTGGGGGGACGACTTTCAGAACCTTTTTCACTCCATAGGGGCACGCGGCAGGGCTGCCCTCTATCCCTGGCTCTATTCGCCATTGCTATGGAACTGATTGGCTCTCTGTAATTGCCCAGAGATCAAAGGCCTTCATATTGACTGGCTGGAGGAGAGGGTAGCCTTGTACACCAATGATTTACTTCTTTTTCTTAATGACCCGGGTCCCTCTCTGAGAGGTGCTCTCCGGATCCTCAATATTTTCTCGGAAGTTACTGGCCTCTGGGTGAACTGGACAAAGTCTTTGCTGTTTCCTGTTGACCCTGCGGCCAGGGAGAATGCCCCATCTGATGTTTCTCTACAATGGGTAGATAGGTTCAAATATCTAGGCATTGTAATTTCTTGCTCTGCTACTGATTATATACAGTTGAATTTGTTACTTACTCTGTCCATTGTAAAGGCGAGGCTTAAGGCATTGGAGAACTTGCCACTGTCACTATTAGGCCGCATAAATCTTAAAACAATGAAAATCCTGCCCAAATTCACCTATTTATTTCGTAACTCCTCCCAATGGCTACCTAAGAAAAATATTTTCCATTCTCAATCAACTATTAGTCTTGTTTCTGTGGGGACCTTGCCCAGCCCATTACAAACTATCTATGTTAATGAGACCTTCCTTGCAGGGGGGCCTTGTCATGCCTGATTGTTTTAAATATTTCTTAGCATCACAATTAGTTACAGCCTGCTGGTGGCTATGCCCGGATACCTCTAATACTGTGATGGTTTTGGAAGCAGCAATGCTCTTATCTATGGAAGCCCTTCAACTGTTGCTCTATCGTGGGGGTAAGGTTCCATACCATTTGATGCCATCTATGCTTACCACCCTCAAGGCTTGATGGTAGGGCTTGAGCTTCGAACAGGGTAATTCCATGCAGTTTTCCCGGCTTACTCCCTTATGGATCAGTCCAACTCTCCCGCATCTATACTCTATCCCAGATCCTCAAGCCTGGACGAAAATCCATAAAAAGCATTATCCCATATTGTGGACCAAGGTAAATTAATTTAATTCCCTACTATGTGCTTGAGATACAACGTCCCACTCTCCTATTACTTCAGATATTGCCAACTCTCCCATATCTTTAGCAGCCAATATCCTGATTCTTCAGTGCGCCTCACTATGTCATCTCTTGAGGAGACTGTGCTGTCTGACTGTCCAAAAAAACCTATGTCGGTCCTCTACAGTCACCAATGCTTTGTTACCCTCAGGGAGATATCGATCCTCTGGAAAAAATGGCTAGTAGACATTCCGGACCTTGACAGGGACGATTGGTCTGATATATGGGACCTCTCATTTAAGCAACTTGTCTCTCTCAGAGACCGCTTTATTCAATTCAAAATAATACACTAAGCTTACTATATACAATAAAGAGTGCAAAAAAATGGTTCCTGCCATGTCACCTGATTGTTGGAGATGCTCTCACTCTAGGGGAGACTTCATTCACATTTTTTTGGTCCTGCCCAGCCATCACACAATACTGGGAGTCAGTGGTTCATGCCATACAAAGAGTCTCCGGTTGGAACTTCTCTCCCTCCTTGCGAGTCTGCTTACTGGGTCTGGTTGAAGAATTGGCCCCTACAGTGGCAGAACGGACATTGCTGGGACTCCTTCTATTCTTTGCAAGGAAGGCAAAAAACTAGCCTGGAAAAAGCTACTCATCCAACAGTATCAGCTTGGATGAAACTGGTCAAACATGCCATTCCCCTCTATAAGGATATCTACTATAATAGGGGATGCCCACAGAAGTACAGAAGTTCGATAAAGTTTGTGTTAAATGGCTTAAGGATGACTCTACAGCAGGGATATGCAATTAGTGGACTTCCAGCTATTGTAAAACTACAAGTTCCATCATTCCTTTGCCTCTGGGTGTCATGCTTGTGGCTGTCAGAGTCTTGCTATGCCTCATGGAACTTGTAGTTCTGCAACAGCTGGAGGTCCGCTAATTGCATGTCCCTGCTCTACAGCAATTGTGTCTGAGGTTCTGCTTTATATTTATATATTTAAATATTTATTTATATTTATATTTTGGTGGGAGGGTGCGCAGGGCCGTGCCGGCCTTCTGGGGTGTTTTTAAGTTCTACTTACATGTAATGTATTGAGGAAGGCCATCCACACACACACACCTTGTGTTGTTTTGTATTCTCTTTTGTTTTTTATTGATGGCCGTTCGGGGCACCGGCGGTTTGTATAAGGTTACCCCTGCATGGGTGATGTTTATGCTCATAAAACCTCTAATAAAAAGAATATTTTAGCTATAAAATATGCATATTGACTTTCTAATTTATATTCAGTTAGTTTGTCTGAGATTGACTTGGAGCTAAGAGGTGAAAGCCTGCTCCCTAAACTCTGTGTGTTTCTGCCCAGAATTAATCTATTTATAAAAGATGAGGTAAAGTTGTGAGTTTGAAGTGTTTTTTCACTGGGCAGGCAGCTCTCATAAACAGAAGGGCCTCCACGGTCATATCGGATCGCAAAACAGGCCAACCAAATCAATTGTATCTTTACATTATTTACTATGCCCACATAATGGTCGTGATGTGCACAATAGCGAAATCTGAAAAAAAAACCTTTTCATTCTAGCTTTATTTTCAGAGAGTAAAATATTTTAGTTTGCTGAGGGCATATTTGTTCCTATTTCTTTGAGTTTTGAAAGGTTCACTCAAAATTTATATTGTAGAATTTGATAAAAAAAAAAAAATAATAAAATCTGCTTATTTATTTAGGGGCAATAAGACATCTTCTTTTTTGCATACTCTTCATATGTGAACCACTATCTGTTTTTTTGTGACCTTAAAGTACATCTGTCATAAGAAAGACATAGAGGCTATCATTGCTCTCCTCCTCTGTGTCAATCAGTGTCCTTCAGTGCCACCTCATCAGTGCCCACCAGTGCAGCCTATCGGTGTCCATCAGTGCCACCTCATCAGTGCCCACCAGTACAGCCCATCAGTGCCACCTCATCAGTGCAGCCTATCAATGTCCATCACTGCAGCCTATCAGTGTCAATCAGTATCCTTCAGTGCCACCTCATCAGTGCCCACCAGTGCAGCCTATCGGTGTCCATCAGTGCAGTCTATCAGTGTCCATCAGTGCCCCCTCATCAGTGCCCACCAGTGCAGCCTATCGGTGTTCATCAGTGCAGTCTATCAGTGTCCATCAGTGCCCCCTCATCAGTGCCCACCAGTGCAGCCCATCAGTGCCACCTCATCAGTGCTCACCAGTGCAGCCTATCAGTGTCCATCAGTGCAGCCTATCAGTGTCAATCAGTGTCCTTCAGTGCCACCTCATCAGTGCCCACCAGTGCAACCTATCAGTGTCCATCAGTGCAGCCCATCAGTGCCAACCAGTGCCACCTCATCAGTGCCAACCAGTGCAGCCTATCAGTGTCCATCATTGCCACCTCATCAGTGCCCACCAGTGCCACCTCAACAGTGTCCATCAGTGCAGCCTATCAGTGTCAATCAGTGTCCTTCAGTGCCACCTCATCAGTGCCCACCAGTGCAGCCCATCAGTGTCCATCAGTGCAGCCCATCATTGTCCATCAGTGCCACCTCATCAGTGCCTACCAGTGCAGCCCATCAGTGTCCATCAGTGCCTACCAATGCAGCCCATCTGTGTCCTTCAGTGCCACATCATCAGTGTCCACCACCGCAGCCTCAGTGTCCACCAGCAGAGTGCTCCCGGCTCTCTCTCGCCCCCTCCCCTGGCCACAGACAGAAGACAGAGCAGCCCGAGCGGCCACCCCATCTGTACTCCATTTGGCAACTTGGGCTGCTCTGTGTTCTGTCTGTGGCTGAGTGACAGGCCCAGTCAGGAGATCGCCCGACGCTCGCGGGTGTCCAGGAGCCCGCAGCCAAATGCGGGAGACTCCCCCGACTCGTGGAAGACTTGGAATGTCTGAGATAAGGGCTATTCGTTTTCTTAAAGACCAACTCCAGGATTATGAAAAAAATCCATCCTTGCAGTAGTACCCCCCTCCCCCCCACACACTGCAAAGGATAAAGCTTGTTATTTGTAGACAGTACTATACAGGTTTTAGTTACAAACACCATACCCCGCTCCAGCCAGCTCTGGCACTCTCCTACTTTTCCCAGAGCTTTGTGGGCACAGCCTTGGCACCTTCAAATACATCACAGTTTACAAAGGTGGCCGTGGGGGACCGGTGTTAGCACTGGAGGGACACCTAGATATAAAAAAGCATTTTTCACCTTTCTGGAGTTGGGCTTTAAACTTGCCAGGTGCGCATGCTTGTTCTTGGTCTCAGAAAGTATTGAAGCCAGTGGGCCAGCATAACAGTCATGTAACTGGAAGTTTCATTAACTTTTCAGAAATAGTATCCCACCAATGCCCTACTTTAAGTCATTCCATAACCCTGTGTAAGCTACAACTTCAATGACTTGTAGCTTGCACGGTACAACTTCTGCTGCTCCTGGCATCTAAATAGTGTGGCAGGGGAGTGAAGAAATTGTGAGTATTTACTGCTGGGGAGTAAGTAAAAAAGTAATCAGTGACAGATTGTTTTTTTAATTTTTTTTTAATTTTTTTTTTTTTAAATTAATTAAGAAGCCATTCCAAATATTGTCCTTCTAATCTTCTAAGCGTATTGATTTCTTTCTTTTTTACACTAGTTAGCTCTGTCTTCTATATATTCCTATGTTAAATACCCACATATGAGCTGACTCTTTTAGGAGATACAGAATGTGGTAAGTGGCATCAGCAAGTGCGAGCCTGATATGAACACTGTACCCACACTTCCTCTTGTGGTTAAAGGAAAAATCATCATCATCTCACCACAAATATTTTCTTCTGAAGTTTTGTAAAAAAAAAATATTTATTTAATAATTGTTTATTTATTTATTATAAATTATAATAATGAGTTTACGAATATCCTCAACTCAAGAGTCTGCATAAATAAAATAGGCAATGGTAATATAGAGAGTTTTGGTGAAAACCAGGAGATTTTAGCACGTTGTCACTATTTCGGCTAAATACATTGAAGCCATAGGGCAGGGTGAAATGAGAGGTTTTTTTTGTTGCACAATGAACTTAATAAAAGAGACAATACACAAATGAAGATCAAGTATACAAAAAAAATACAAAGAACAAAATGACACTGAAAACTAAACACTAAAAACACCAAAAAAAGAATAGATCCCTTATGTTCTGTTGAATTCATTCTGCTCATTCCTGCTTATCTAGACATACCCTGGGCAGGTCATCAAATGATACCTGTATGGCCAATCTTTCCTTTTTTTTTTCCCCTCTGCTATGAATAAATATAAATGGAATGTACCTGGGGGGATTTACTAAAGCTGGTGCATTCAGAATCTGGTGCAGCTGTGTATGGTAGGCAATCAGCTTCTAACTTCAACTTGTTCAATTAAGCTTTGACAAACAGGCCCCTTTCACATGAGGCGGACTCCGTTTCTATGGAGCCCGCCTCGGTCCGCCGGCTCAGCGGGAGATCTGTCCATTGATCTCCGCTGAGCCGGCGGATGACAGGTCCCTCTCTGCTCACTGAGTGGGGAGGGGCTTGTCAGGCGCCGCTGCCGCCTATGGAGGGATCGGACGAAAACGGACAGCGTGTCCGTTTTCGTCAGATCTCACCCGATCCGATCCGCCAGCGACGGATCTGGACGTAGAGCCATCCATCTGCTTTTAGCGGATCGGACGGGGTCGGATGTCAGCGGACATGTCTCTGCTGACATCCGACGCTCCATAGGCTAACATGGATCGCCCGTTCAGGTCCGCCGTCAAAACTGACAGGCGGACCTGAACGGTCCGATCGTGTGAAAGGGGCCTAAAACCTAAAAGCTGATTTGTTTATATGCACAGCTGCATCAGATTTTGCACACTCCGGTTCTAGTAAAGACACCCCCTCCATGGGACTAAATACATTTTTACATGTGTATGTATGTGAATACCAAAAAATAAAGCAAAGTTGGCGCTACCAAAAAGCAAACAATAGCAGCCAGCATCAACAATGATAAAAATTGTGGAACAGTGAACAAAATATAAATGCAGCGCTAAGAGAATAATTCTACCCCAAAAATTCTTGCACGGAAGGATATTCACTAAATAAATAAGTGAATGAAATATATGTGAATATATCAAAAGTGTGTATATAAACGAAAAAATAGAAGGTCTCATAGAGACATAATATAGTCACATATACAAACAAATAATGTTAATGTCCATCTAGTGACCACACCTAAAATATTGGTCTAATCCAGACCAGTCTCCTCATTAGGTGGAGTTTCATGATAGGTCCACCTATTGAGGAGACTGGTCTGGATTAGACCAATATTTTAGATGTGGTCACTAGATGGACATTAACATTATTTGTTTTTATATGTGACTATATTATGTCTCTATGAGATACCTTCTCTTTTTTTGTTTATATACACACTTTTGATATATTCACATATATTTCATTCACTTATGCATGTGAATAAACTACCAGCTACAAGTCAGTCATATTCATGACTTGAAATGTCTTCTGGCTGTAACATTACCTGAAAGGGGTGCAAAATGGAACTTTCTACTGTTGCTGTTACTTCTTTTGTACTACGGAAGGTTGCCCAATGAAATTATAAGCAATTTCTTTTTTTTTCAATTATGTCAGTAGATTTGTTGTCAAATGTAATATTAGTATGATACTAATATAATAAATGTCAGAATGAGCAAAAAAAAAAAAAAAAATTGGTGACAAAAAGGGGTGAGCTTTGGACAGCATCGGCTCTTTACCAAGATCAACATTGGGAGGGTACCTTGCATGGGGGGGGGCTTCGCCACCCCTCCCCCTTGCAGGGTACCTTGTTGCCATGTTGAGAGTACAAGGGCTTCATCCCTACATCCTGTCTCCCAAAGATGATGTAGGGGTCTGCAGGGGGGACTTAGCAGAATCTGAAAGCTCCCTTTAGAACAAGAGGGCGTTGTCTATTTTAATGGTTTTAGGGCCCTTTTTTACACACAGATTTACAGTGTAAATCAAAAGTCAATCACGTTGTCCAGCAATGTTCATCCACATCAATAACAATAAGCACTGCCTGACGTTGTTGACCTACTTCCACAAAGACTCGCCAATCAATGACGCTACCGCGCCACTGCTAGCATCACAAATGACAGATCCCTCCTGACTTCTGTATGTAAACAAGTCATCGGAGATCCTGGGTGATAACAATGACCAAATAGAACCGCCTCTAAATGACAGATTTCCACTGGTTTCTATTTGTAAGCATGCCTGCTGGAAACTGTCATTTACTGTGGTACTTCTACTGCGGCTAAATGGCAGGCCCTCGGCCACTGTTTATAAAGTGCATCATACTGCTACAACAACTTTACATACAAGTTTAAGGCATCCCCACTGAACAGTATTTTCTTATTTTTTGTTTTTTTGCATTGGTACATGTCTCCAAAGATGATGCCCAGCTACTTATGCCTTTTTTTTTTTTTTAATAAAAGCTTGCATAATTAGCCTTAAAAAAGGCCAGAAAAAAATAACATGATTTGACTTCTAAAGATTTAAATTGGTTTGGGCATTGGTGGCTGGTGCTACAAATTTGTTGGGGGGCACAAACAAATCCCTCCAGGTCTGCACACACCAGAGGACACCGTGAGACTTACCTACAAACGGAGCGCTCCAGCGCTGGGCTGTCATGACTCCCCTGACATCCGACGGCTTCTGTATTATTCTAGTGTTCTTTCCAGTTTCCAAATCTTCAGCCTCCTGATTGGCTGGACGAGAAGCCGGAAGCTGGAAGTGACGCAATTGCAAATATTGATTCGCTAAAAAACAAGCCAATTAGAGCCTCAGGCTCTAATCACATGCTTGTAAAAAATTGATGGATCTAATAGACACCCATTAGTCCGGTGCCCCGCACAATGCACACACATAGAACAGTTTATTTGTAAATACATGATAATATGACTAACATTTTTTAACTTTAAGATGTTGAAAAATGTTAGTCATATTATCAGTTATTCCTTATGGACTGGCCACCACTGGGTTTGGCGCTATGTTCAGTGTTTGCCCAGATCACTCATCACTAATGACAAATGCATTAAGGGGTCTAATTACCCAAAAGTGATATTTTATTAATATAAGAGTTGTTTGGCTAAGCCAGATCCTAGTTTCTTGCATATTTTGGATACTCTAACAGATTGATCTGGCTGTCATAACCCCCAACTGTGTTCCTGTTCACCGGAGAGTTTTCAGTGTTTCATCGGCCCTTTTTTATAGTTCCTCTTGTTGAATTCTCAATAATATAAAAAAAAAAAAGGGAAAAAATTTAGCGAGGGATCCCTTAAAAAAAGCCCACTGCTAGTATGCAGCTTCTTGTATATTTTGGATACTCTAACACAGGGGTTGTTAGCCTGGCATGCACCCCTGGTGGTCCATTAACCACTTCAGCCCTGGAAGAATTTACCCCCTTCCTGACCAGAGCACTTTTTGCGATTTGGCACTGCGTCGCTTTAACTGACAATTGCGTGGTCCTGCGACGTGGCTCCCAAACAAAATTGACGTAATTTTTTCCCCACAAATAGAGCTTTCTTTTGGTGGTATTTGATCACCTTTTTGCGCTATAAACAAAAAAAGCGACAATTTTGAAAAAAACGCATTTTTTTTTGCTATCATAAATATCCCCCAAAAATATATAAAAAAACATTTTTTTTCCTCAGTTTAGGCCGATACGTATTCTTCTACATATTTTTGGTAAAAAAAAATCACAATAAGCGTTTATTGCTTGGTTTGCACAGAAGTTATAGCGTCTACAAAATAGAGGATAGTTTTATGGCATTTTTATTGATAATTTTTTTTTTACTAGTAATGGCGGTGATCAACGATTTTTATTGTAACTGCGACATTATGGCGGACACATTGGACACTTTTGGCGCGATTTTGGGACCATTCACATTTATACAGCAATCGGTGCAATTAAAAATGCATTGATTACTGTGTAAATGTGACTGGCAGTGAAGGGGTTAACCTCTAGGTGGCGTTGTAGGGGTTAAGTGTGTCCTAGGGAGTGATTCTAACTGTGGGGGGAGGGGCTGTGTGTGACACATCACTGATCACCGTTCCCGATTACAGGGAGTGGTGATCAATGACAGTGTCATTAGGCAGAACGGGGAGATGCTTGTTTACATTAGCATCTCCCCGTTCTTCCTCACTGTGAGACGATCGCGGGTATCCCCGCAGACATCGGGTCCGCAGGACCCGCGATCGCGGTCACGGAGTTCCTGGCGGGTGCGCACCCGCAAGCCGCCTCTTAAAGGGCAACGTACAGGTACGTTAATCTGCCTGTATGTGCCCTTCTGCCGTAGTATATCTGCGTGAGGCGGTCGGGAAGCGGTTAATGGGTTTCAGGGGGTCCGTGAGGGTTAGATAAAAAATACATTCACTATACAGCTTCCCCATGCCTCAACCAATAGTTTCCCATTGAATGAAATATCAGAAAAAATATCAGAAAACCCTGCCAGTGCTTAAAGCATTGACTGCTAAGCATCTCTTCACTTGTTGGCCCAGGTTTACCATTTAAATTTGGATCATCATTCTCTGCCCAACTGCTATCTTGTGCCATTCCATAATAGCAAGTGCAAATTCTCATTTTCTAGTAGAAGTAGTAGCATATTTGAGCAGAATTAACATTGTTTTGTTTAATTTGCACAAGATCATTGTATTTTATTTTTGGAATGAGTGGTCGTTACTTTTTGCATGAAAAGGAGTTTTTTTGTTAAGATTGCTTACTTTATCCAAACTTTGTGTATGTCATGTACGTATGAGGCAATCCAATTTCAATAAAATAAAGTGTATGTATTCACTGCATGCAAAGCTGCTTTTATGTGAATATTTCTGGTGAGGTATTTCTGTCCATAGCTTTCATCAGATTCTTAAAGGGGTCCAACTGCTCTAACAGATGGATCTGGCTGCTATAATTTCTGACTGTGTTCCTGTCCACCTTTTTTTTTAATAGATATAGGGTCTAGTTTTATTAGTATGTAACCAAAAACTGACCTGTCAGTTTTGGTTGGACTTACCTTTTAAGAACCTACATATTCTTGAAGAATACTAACAATTTTTGTTTTGGACAATTTTTATGTAACTTTTCTTAAATGTTTTTCATATTTAAACGTATCAATTTTGAGAGATACCTTCCAAAAAATGCTGTCCTCGTAATTAACAGACTCCCTTTAATCTTATCAATAGTTTTAATCCAGTACATATAATACAAAGTCTTTTTGATATGCATAGTTCTGCTGTTATTCAGTACATACTTATATAATACTCAAGTAGGATAATTTGCCAAAGCCGTCATTACAATGCAGCTAGGCTATCCAACATTTACTGTCAGATATTATGCTATTGAGAATTATGTAGACTTTGTGTAACAAAGGAGAGTATAGGTAATTATTCAGAAATGAGACTTACTAAATAACACCGAAGGAAGCATATCTATTAATACTTTCGTATTTTGCACAGATTATATTATTTTAACACATTGCAACCTAATCTAGTCCTAGAATATAGAATATTTTTGTTTTTCTGCTTTCTGGAAGTAAATGACTTACCTACAAACATTCCCTAATAAGTCTTGAGTGTTTTGTGTGTGATCTCTGCATAGCTTTGGAACACTGCCTGGCTGCATAAAGGAGACAGTAGGAAACCCCCAGGGTCGCCATAGATAGATTGAAATACTGTATATCTCCATAAAAACACCTATGTGGAGCCCATGCTTGTATAAATAATCTGAATGCCAGAATCTGCCATAACACTAAACAAGTGACGTTCGCAGTGTACATGTAGATCCTTTCCTCTGCCCCATAGCAGTGTCAAGTTTGTTATTACACTGTAATAGTCTTTTGGGTGTAGCTAAACTAAATCATTTCACAACAGGGCTGAGAGCTTCTGACTTCTTGAGATATACTGCTGTTGTTGTTGATTTATGTTAAAATCCAATTTTCGCTGTTAATTACTCAGCAATTGCAGCACGGATTTGTAAAACAAATAGGCTACTTCTGTACTGTTACTATCCAAAACACTATAATAAGCACTTTTTATGTATATCAGGTAATATTGCTCCCATCAGTGTAAATAATACAAGGGAAAATTTAATTTGTACCATATTTTTATATAATATTACATTATACCTGCCATTGCAGCATAAGTGTATAAGATGCAACACCTAATTGTAAAATTTATTTTTGGAACCATTCTGAGATTACCAGAGACCCCATTCAATAACCTTACTTTATTTGATGATGTTGCTTTTATTTGACCTAAATTGTGTTAATGTAGTGATGCCATGATTCTACTGTCTTGGTGGGCGTTTTTACACCTGTGATAAAATGGGCTAGAAAAGATTGCTTCTCTTTATATAAGGTTGACTATTAGTGTTTTTAGTTTCAAATTACAGTTACCAAAAGCAGTATGTTGTTACCTGAATACCAAAGACTGGTTTGTACTTTAAAGTCACTGGCTTATTGTAGATTGATTGAATTTAGAAATAAATGAGGAGGCTGGGGGGATCAGGAGACCCTATCCCTCTATCACTTTTAAGTGTTGCCCTACTCTATTTATAATTGGATCATAAAAGATTATTCAGGATAATTAGGACAGTTCCTAAAGTTTTCTTCCTGTGTTCTTTGTAAAATAAATCACAAACAAAACTTTGGGTGAGATTTACTAAAACTGGAGCACTCAAAATTCAGTGCAGCAGTTCATGGTAGCCAATCAGCTTCGAACTTCAGCTTGTTCGGTTACGCTTTCACAATAAAACCTTGAAGCTGATTGGTTTCTATGCAGAGCTACGCCAGATTTTGCACGCTCTAGTTTTAGTAAATTTTGCCCAATGTTTTTTCATTTTCTACATAAACAATATAAATAACGGTACTAAGTTTTTAGCCTGTGCCAGTTTTATTAACATCTCTAATCAATGTAAATAAAGCTGCTGTTCAAGTCTTGAAGGATCTAATTTAAAAATAATTATCTGGCACCTGGACAACAATTTCTTCACTACAAATTAGTTGAAAGGTCTCCATATTTATTTAGGGGGGGTAACCTGATTTTTTTTTTCTCTTTTTTTTAAAAGCAGAGATGAACGGAACATTAGACAAAACTTTCTATCCCTCTACATTCTTGTCATCACCAGTTATGGATGAAACGATCTTTCTTACTTCATACAAAGACACAGTTGTGCCAAAACATTTGTATCAAGTGTCAACAATGGCCTACATGGCCAATAATATTGTACTAGCTTGACTTTCCATCTTCATTCACACTAAAACTTGTAAATTAATGTGGTGTTCCTTCCTCATTATTACCTAGTTTTGAATAAGGAATGAATGGAGATACAGCCACCTAAAAGAGATCATAGTAGTACGTTCGGATTTCAATATAAATAATTCTACACTTTCTTCGAATATGTGGAATATCTGCCTCCTCACCTGCACATTGTACTAGTTTGTCTTGTATTCATAGTCATCTTTAGTTTTACTTATAAAAAATGTTAGATAATTAGATATTCTGTTAGAGTATTATGTACTATGTTATTGATTTCATGAGAAAAGAATAAAAATAACAATATACTGTACTATATGTAATGCACTTTTCTTTTTTATCTAATGTACATGTCTGCTTAACAATAAACACATCTATCTATCTATCTATCTATCTATCTATCTATCTATCTATCTATCTATCTATCTATCTATCTATCTATCTATCTATCTATCTATCTATCTATCTTTCTCTTTCTTTATATCTATTTCTATCTACCTATCTACCCGTATGTCAGTCTTATAGCTTATATTACATATAAAACACATGAGTGATCTTAGCAATAATTTTTACCTGTGTCAATGTTCTTTTCTTTTGTATTCTTATACTTTCCTTTGTACAATATACTGTACTATATGTAGTGCACTTTTCTTTTTTATCTAATGTACATATCTGCTTAATAATACACATGCATAAATAATTATCAATTATTTTTAAGTATAGATGTGTATTAGGAACTGTTGTTTAAAAAAAATTAATCTAATTGAATCTATCTATCT
This sequence comes from Aquarana catesbeiana, assembly GCF_042186555.1. Lineage (NCBI taxonomy): Eukaryota > Metazoa > Chordata > Amphibia > Anura > Ranidae > Aquarana > Aquarana catesbeiana. The sequence goes on along the minus strand of NC_133324.1, from coordinate 352,059,895 downwards.
ATCTATCTATCTATCTATCTATCTATCTATCTATCTATCTATCTATCTATCTATCTATCTATCTATCTATCTATCTATCTATCTATCTATCTATATCTCTATCTTTCTCATTCTTTATATCTATTTCTATCTACCTATCTACTCGTATGTCAGTCTTATACCTTATACTACATATAAAACAGATAAGTGATCTTAGCAATAATTTTTACCTGTGCCAATGTTCTTTTCTTTTGTGCACTCGTCTGTCACTTGTGGGATATATGAAGCTTTGATATCTTGCACCCCAGAGTAGTTTTCTTAGGGGTGTCCTAAATACACCTTAAGTAAAATGCAGGTCTGAAGTGAACAAGTTTGGGGAGGGGGGGTCATCTCCTGCATCATTCTATGTACAATCCCTTTTGCTGACAGATTCCGCCCCCCCATGATATGCTAATCAGGAAGACAACTGATTTCCCAATGGGGCTGGTGCAATCCAGACACTGCTCTGAGTTTATCAGCTCTCACCACATTGCCCCCACAGCACCCAGTAACGGCTACCTCACAGCGGGCCTAGGACTGGTTATTAACCTCTTATCTTCTAACTTGCAGATGCAAGGTATAAAGAACGCATTGCAGAAATTAAGGAACAATTATAAAATCATTGGTTTTGTCTGGAACAATAAAATAGCAGGACATGTTTGTCTTAGATTTCTTAGTCTATGTGCACTTACTTTATGTAGTGGGAGTAAACTGACATTTTCAAAAGTGATCAGATGAAGGATGTGAAGACTTGTGCAGGGCCACCCCAAGACATTGTGCTGCCTAGGCCCAAGAATGAATAAAGGGAGCTGACTGCACACCGGAAGTGACGTGAGAAGGCGCTGAGAACGCCGATGTTGTTTACTTTTTACCTGTCTGTTTTATATATGCACTATTGTGGAGACATTATATTTATTCACTTTAATAATGTTGCACTTTAATCACTTTACAGTGGATCGTCTTTTAATCAGTTTGTTTTGGCACATTATTTGAATAATATTTTTTTTGGCACAGCCTTGGCCATCTATACATGTTATACACTTTTTATACCTACATCTCTTTGTGGTGACCTTATCATTTTGCACTTTAATATTTTGCTTTGGCATTTTACCTATGGTGCATTTTTCTGCCTTTGTATTTCTGTGCTTTTTTCAGCACAAGATCAATATATATAATTTTTGAATTGTTAAGTTATTGATCAGTAAGTTAGTGCTGCACTTTTTTTTTGTGGTGTGGGAACACATAACAGTGCTTAGTGGCAGGCCTTTTACTGACACTTTTTTAAATTTTACCTCCAGTTGTTTATTGTAAATGGTAGTATGGTGATTACCTATTATACTAAAGATTGGCATGTGGAATTAACCCCCCTGGCGGTATTCCCGAGTCTGGCTCGGGGTGGATTTTACATACCAAAAGCGGTATCCCCGAGCCAGACTCGGGCTTGCATCGCAGGATCCAGGAAGAGCATACTTACCTTGTCCCCTGGATCCTGCGATGTCTCCCCGCTGTGATCGGCGAGCCGCTGTGTCTCGCTCGATTCACAGTGCCGAGCTCCGTTCCCTGCGAGCGTTGCAACGCACGGGGACGGAGTTCGGCGGTAAATTCAAAAGTGAAACACATAGTATAGATACAGCATACTGTAATCTTACAGATTACAGTACTGTATCAAATAACTACACATCCCCTTTGTCCCTAGTGGTCTGCCCAGTGTCCTGCATGCAGTTTTATATATATAAAACTGTTCTTTCTGCCAGGAAACTGGAGATTGTCCATAGCAACCAAAACTGTCTCTTTACATCAAAAGTGGTTTTAGACCAGCTAGAAAAAAAGCGATAATAAATTATAATCACTTGCAGAATTGAGCGATAGTGATTTGTGGGGAGATCCGTCATCAAACAATAAAAGTAATAAAAGCTAAAATTCTGCAACTGTGCAAATTTCAGTGTTTTTGATTTGATTACATTATTATATAATTTTTATTATTATTATATTATTATGTGTTTTAATTATTTATAGTTATTTATTATATTATAATTTTTTATTTCATTTTTCAAACTTTATCATACCCGGGATGTCTACTAGACTCTTGTTTGGACAGATTTAAGTGAACTATTCCTAAGAATTACAGGCCTACAATATGAAACGCCATATTTCTGTGCAAAATAATTGTACCGCTTTCAGCACCTAAAATCTGAAATAATCATACCGCCAGGGAGGTTAATAAACATCAACAGATTTCAGTTGTGCCCCACCAAGCCGCCCCCCCATGGACAATGTACCTGGCTGCTGAGTTCATCGCCCCATCCCTGCACTCAGTGCACCGATTGGCACTGATTGGCAGTACTAACAGGCAGCAATGATTGGCACTGATTGGTGGCACTGATTGGCACTAATAGAAAGCACTGATTGGCACTGATAGGCAGCACTGATGGGCCCTGATTAGCACTGATAGGTGGCCCTGATTGGCAGCACCAATGGCACTGATAGGCTGCACTGATTGGCACTAATAGGCAGCACTGATTGGCACTGATAGGCAGCACTGATAGGCAGCAGTGATTGGCAGCATTTAGTGGCACTGATTGGCAGCACTCATGGGCACTGATAGGCAGCACTGATAGCACTGATGGGCACTGATAGGTGGCACTCATGGGCATTGATTGGCAGCACTGATGGGCACTGATAGGTGGCACTGATGGGCACTGATTGGAAGCACTGGCACTGATTGGCGGCACTGATTAGCACTGATTGATTGGCGGCACTGATTAGCACTGATTGATTGGCACTGGTATGTGGCACAGATTGGAAACACTAATTGGCACTGATAGGTGTCATTGCTTGGCACTGATATTAGGCGGCACTGATTGGCACTGACAGATGGCACTGATTGGAAACACTGGTACTGACAAGTGGCACTGATTGGCACTGACAGGTGGCACTGATTGGCACTGAATGGCACTGACAGGTGGCACTGATTGACACTGGCAGGTGGCACTGATTACCACTGACAGGTGGCACTGATTGGCACTGATTGACACTGGCAGGTGGCACTGATTGGCACTGACAGGTGGCACTGATTGGAAACACTGATTGGCACTGACAGGTACTAGCAGGTTGCAATGATTGGCACTGACAGAGGAGAGGGAGTTTCACACTAAGGCCGATATTGGCGCTTAGTGAAACTGTGTGTGACACTGACATGTAATGTAACTTCATGCAGAGAGAGACCAGCTGTCAAAATTGAGCATTGATGTTGGGGATGGGCGGGCCAGCAGCTATCAAACACCAGTCAATGGGATGGGATCTGGTCGGGCTGCTACGTGTATGTGGCCCCGCTCCCTTTCTTAAGCAGCCCAATCATTGGCTGGTGTTTGATAGTTGCTGGGTCCCACCCCAGGTCCCGCCCACCCCCGACATCATAGCTGAATTTTGACAGCTGGTCTCTCTCTGATGTTGGGGGTGGGCAGGACCCAGCAGCTATACTTGACCTTACAAGAAAAAGACAATTCCATAGCTCAACTCACCAACCAGTCTGCTGACCAACCAAATAATAACATACGGTTAGACAGGTAAATTTGGTTGGTCAGCAGACTGGTTGGTGAGTTGAGCTATGGAATTGTCTTTTTCTTGTATGTATATGCCCTCCATGTGCTCCTTACTGTGAAGGCCAGTTATGGGTGTGGGCGGTGACCAGTGTCTTGTTACCGTTTGTATATTTGGGTCGGGGACACACTGGACGCCTCTGCTGCTATTGCTGGGTGTCCAGTGTGTGTCCTGTCCCTTTAAGGGGGCTAGGGCGGCCTCCTGGCTCACCTGTCTCACACCTATCCATTCAATGCATGTGCTTCCACTGTGGAGACACTTATAAATTTAGTGTTAGGACTGCAAGTAATACAGGGTGCCTTGACGAGGCCTTGCAGCTTTCACATGCGTTTGCAAATGTGTGCTAACTAAACCCCTGCTTTTAACATACGGTTAGACAGGTAAATTTGGTTGGTCAGCAGACTGGTTGGTGAGTTGAGCTATGGAATTGTCTTTTTCTTGTATGTATATGCCCTCCATGTGCTCCTTACTGTGAAGGCCAGTTATGGGTGTGGGCGGTGACCAGTGTCTTGTTATACTTGACCTTAGTTGCAGGCATTGTTTGCCTGTACCTCAGTTGAACACCACCTTGTTAAGATTTCTACCTATGTTTGATCCCCAAACTGGTTTTGACACTGTAGACACTTGTTAACAGCTTCTGGATCTGCTCCCAACTGCACTCCATTTCTACTATATACACATAGCTGGATTTGACCCCTGGTAGTTTATCAGCTACTCGCTGGCAAACTGACTTGGTTTCACATCCCTACATTGCCCCCTCCAGTCTCTGGATAGCTGGTCCAACTGTTATTCATAACTTACCCCTGTGCACTACTATGGCCACTTAAATTAGGCTAATGGTGTACATACATAAAGTATTCCAAAAATGTGGCTGATAAAGATGAAGAGCAGTGCAACAGTAACGAAGCCTAATCTAGTGCCCACAACCAACATTAACAACAAGACACATAAGTTTCTAAAAGTTTGCTTAGCTTTCAGAAGTTAAAAGGGATGTTTATAGCAAGAGTTTCTCTGGAAATGTCTTCTTTCTGCAGCTTCTCTCTTCTGTTTTTGTTATGTTGACATGCTTTCGTACGCTGGATAAAGACATGTGCTTTATAGAAGCCATCTTCATTATATGGTTTTAGGCCTTGAACCAATCACCAATCAATTCCACAAGAGCAAAGAAAAAGTTATTTAAAAAGGTTTTTTCATTCTGAAGAGTACTTAATCCTTTAAAAGTTGTTCAAGGAAAAGCATGTCTTTAAAAAGAACTATCATTATATACAGTATGTTTTTAACTGTCCTGTTTCCTATGAAACAAAGTACATATAGTCCCAAGTTTCTAGGTTGTTCCTTTATCTATGAGGTCTGAAAAGCACCCCCTCTCCTCCTGCCACAGCAGATCTGACAAAAGTCTTGGCTCTGAGCACTTTACCGGGACAAGCAATGGCAAGAGGAATGAAAAGTGAGGAGGGTCATGACAGCCTCTGCATTCCTCTTGCCACTACTACCAGAACAAACTGACCTTATGAAGCAGCCATCTTCTTTTTAGCTGTTTGCAGATTCGCTGTGGCAGGAGAGGAGGGAGTTTGGACCTCATAGCTATAGTTAAGCACCTAACAACATAGGATAAAGTGCTACGTGTAATTTGTCCCACAGTGGATAGGACTGTAAAATATATAATGATAGTTCTTCTTTAATGACTAATTTGCCAAAAAGGTAAATTATTAGATGAAGAAAAATATTTGAAAGTTTTCACCTTAAGACTAGTGATGAGCCAAACATACCTGGGTTTGGTTTGGGGCTGGATTGGTCTTTACAGAAGTTAGGATGCTGATTCTGAACCCCACTGAAGTCAATGGGAGCTGAATCTTATGCCCTGTACACACGACCGGTTTTGCCGTCGGAATTCCGCTCAAGCTGTCTTGCATACACACGGTCACACCAAATTCCGACCGTCCAGAACACGGTGATGTAAAACACGTATGACGGGACTAGAAAACGGAAGTTCAATAGCCAGTAGCCAATAGCTTCTGTCTCGTACTTGCTTCAGAGCATGCTCCGTTTTTGGTGCGTCAGAACAGCATATAGACGAGCGTTTTTTCTGATAGTAATTTGTTCCGTCGGAAAAATATAGAACATGTTCTCTATCTAAGTCCGTCTGAATTTTCGACAGAAAAAGGGGCATACACACGGTCAGAATATACGATGAAAAGCTCCCATCGGACTTTCTGACGGAAATTCCACTCATGTGTACGCACCATTAGTAATCACTAATAGCCATTTCCTAGATAATTAGGCAAGAGATTGTCAAACAAATGGCATGGGGCCTGGGCACTGCCCAAGGGGACATGTACCAAAGCAAAAAAAAGTAGATAAATTTAATTTGGCAAGGAGTAGTGATTTTTGATAATGCTTAAAGTGAAACATTAAAAATGCAAAATCCCCTTAAATAACATGCTTGGGGGATGCCCTAACCCACTTATCAAGCCGGCATCTGTACCATGTATACAACCTACTACAGCAAAACTGATATTTACAATGAGAAAAATGTTGTTTATATTGCTAGTAAATGAAAGATCCTGGCTGTTTCCTTTTGTTTGAAACAAGCAGCCAGTGCTTCTCTATACCAGACAGTTCTAGATTAAGGTCTGGTATAGCTGTTAATGGGGGACCCCATGCAAAAAAAGAAAGAAAGAAACAGTGTTGGGTTCTCCCTAAAAAAACATACCAGACCCTTATCTATGACAAGGGTCTAGTATGGATTTCTAAGGGGACCCTATGGATATAAAACAAACAAATAAATAAATAATTCACCAGATCTTTGTCTGAGCATGCAGTCTGACAGACCTCCTAAACCATACCAGGTCACATGCACTTAACATAGGGAGAATACCTTGCCAGGGAGGACCCCCCCTGGCAAAGCACTTTGTCCCTATGTTAATTGCGTGGCTCAATGGTTCTGGGGATCTGCGAGCGGGGGCTTATCAGAATCTGAAAGCCCCCTATATAATAATAGTTCCCACAGATACCACCCCCCCTGGAAATAATTAAAAGTACATAGTACCCCTATTTATTAAAAAAGTAAATAAATACTCTGACAGTCCGTTATGAAAAAAAACACAGTCCCATAATTTAAATTCATTGTCAATCATGCTGTTCAGTGATGCAAATGCCTCCCACCGACCCGCCAAAGAGAAAAAAACCACCGACATGCTAAATCTTGTCCCTTACTCCACGCAAATGACAGCTCCTGGTCCATGCAGTAAAATGTAAAGGCAGTGTATCTTTATTGACCAAATATGGACATAATAATGTTTGGTCAATGACATCACCATCACCCTGCGCAGGGCAGCCATCAAAAATTGTGGGGGTGATTGTGTGATCACCAACATTCCCCAGGGCCCGCCCTACTGGTCGTCCCACCAAATCCGTCCACTAGCCATCCAACCAAGTCCTTCAGTGCCTTAGCCCCCCTTACACCTGTAAGCTCTCAGTTTCCCTCACACCTGTATGCTCTCAGCCCCCCCTCATACCTGTACGCTCTCAGCCTCTTCACACCTGTACGCTCTCAACCCCCTCACACCTGTATGCTCTCAGCCCCCTCACACCTGTATTCTCTCAGCCCCCTCACACCTGTATGCTCTCAGCCCCCTCACACCTGTATGCTCTCAGCCCCCTCACACCTGTACGCTCTCAGTCCCCCTCACACCTGTACACTCTCAGCCCCCTCACACCTGTATGCTCTCAGTCCCCCTCACACCCCCCCCACACCTGTACACTCTTAGCCCTCTCTCATCTGTACACTCTCAGCCCCCCTCACACCTGTACGCTCTCAGTCCCCCACACACCTGTACGCTCTTAGCCCTCTCTCATCTGTACACTCTCAGCCCCCCTCACACCTGTACGCTCTCAGTCCCCCTCACACCTGTACGCTCTGAGTCTCCCTCACACCTGTACACTCTCAGCCCCCCCTCACACCCCCTTTAGGCCTGGGCTCCCCCGAGCCTGATCACCAACATTCTCCCGGGCCCGCCCACTGGCTGTCCCACCAAACCCACCCACTAGCCATCCAACCAAGTCCTTCAGTGCCTCAGCCCCCTAATACCTGTAAGCTCTCAGCCCCCCTCACACCTGTATGCTCTCAGCCCCCCTCACACCTGTATGCTCTCAGCCCCCCTCATATCTGTACTTTCTCAGCCCCCCACACCTGTACGCTCTCAGCACCCTCACACTTGTACACTTTCAGCCCCCCCTCACACCTCTATGCTCACAGCCCCCCTCACACCTGTACACTCTCAGCCCCCCTCACACCTATATGCTCTCAGCCCCCTCACACCTATACTCTCTCAGATCCCCTCACACCTGTACCCTCTCAGCCCCCCTTCACACCTGTACGCTCTGAGACCCCTCACACCCCCCTCACACCTGTACGCTCTCAGCCCCCCTCACATCTGTACGCTCTCAGCCCCCCTCACACCTGTACACTCTCGGCCCCCCTCACACCTGTACACTCTCAGCTCCCCCTCACACCTGTATGCCCTCAGCCCCCTCATACCTGTATGCTCTCAGCCCCCCTTACACCTGTTCACTCTCAGCCCCCCTCACACCTGTACGCTCTCAGCCCTCCCTCACACCTGTATGCTCTTAGCCCCCTCACACCTGTATGCCCTCAGCCCCCCCACACCTGTACGCTCTCAGCCCCCTCACACCTGTACGATCTCAGCCCCCACACCCTCCCTCACACCTGTACACTCTCAGCCCCCCTCACACCTCCTCACACCTGTACGCTCTCAGGCCCCTCACACCTGTACGCTTTCAGCCCCCCTCACACCTGTACACTTACAACCCCTCACACCTGTATGCTCTCAGCCCCCCTCACACCTATACGCTCTCAGCCCTCTCACACCTGTACCCTCTCAGCCCCCTTCACACCTGTATGCTCTGAGCCCCCTCACACCCCCCTCACACCTGTACGCTCTGAGCCCCCCTCACATCTGTACGCTCTCAGGCCCCTCACACCTGTACGCTCTCAGCCCCCTCACACCTGTACGCTCTGAGCCCCCTCACACCCCCCTCACACCCCCCTCACACCTGTACGCTCTGAGCACCCCTCACATCTGGACGCTCTCAGGACCCTCACACCTGTACGCTCTCAGCCCTCTCACACCTATATGCTCTCAGCTCCCCCTCACAACTGTACGCTCTCAGCCCCCTCACACCTGTACTCTCTCAGCCCCCCTTACACCTGTACACTTTTAGCCCCCTTCACACCTGTACGCTTTCAAGCCCCTCACACCTGTAGCTCTCAGCTCCCTCACACCTGTATGCTCTCAGCTCCCCTCACAACTGTACGCTCTCAGCCCCCTCACACCTGTACTCTCTCAGCCCCCCCTTACACCTGTACACTTTTAGCCCCCTTCACACCTGTACGCTCTCAGCGCCCTCACACCTGTATGCTCTTAGCCCCCCTCACACCTGTATGCCCATACCTGCTCTCAGGCTCCTCACACCTGTACGCTCTCAGCCCCCTCACACCTGTATGCTCTCAGCTCCCCCTCACAACTGTACGCTCTCAGCCCCCTCACACCTGTACTCTCTCAGCCCCCCTTACACCTGTACACTTTTAGCCCCCTTCACACCTGTACGCTCTCAGCCCCCTCACACCTGTATGCTCTCAGCCACCCTCACACCTGTACACTCTCAGCCCCCTCACAAACCCCTCTTAGCTGTACACTCTCAGCCCACCTCACACCTGTACGCTCTAAGCCTCCCTCACACATGTACGCTCTCAGCCCCCTCACACCTGTATGCTCTCAGCCCCCTCACACCTGTACGCTTTCAGCCCCCCCTTACACCTGTACACTCACATCCCCCTCACACCTGTATGCTCTCAGCCCCCCTCACACCTATACGCTCTCAGCCCCCCTCACACCTATATGCTCTCAGCCCCCCTCACACCTGTACCCTCTCAGCCCCTTCACACCTGTACGCTCTGAGCCCCCTCACACCCTCCTCACACCTATACGCTCTGAGCCCCCCTCACATCTGTACGCTCTCAGGCCCCTCACACCTGTACGCTCTCAGCCCCCCTCACACCTGTATGCTCTCAGCCCCCCTCACACCTGTATGTTCTCAGCCCCCTCACACCCCCCTCACACCTGTATGCTCTCAGCCCCCCACACCTGTACGCTCTCAGCCCCCTCACATGTGTATATATGACACACACATACACACACAGGCATGTACAGACACACACACAGGCATGTACACACGCTCACAAACACACACAGGCATGTACACACACACAGGCATGCATACACACACACACAGGCATGTACACAGACATGTACACACACACAGTCACCCGCTCACCTGTACAACAGCCCTTACTTGTTGGGTAGTCTTCCTAGTCCCAGCTCTTGTTTACACATGTGGCTGAGACACAGATAGAAGCTGCAGTCTAGCATGCATTACACTGAGTACTGGCAGCTCACACGAGGGGTGCACATGCAGGAAATGGTCAGAGGTGGCAGCTCTCAGCCCCCTCACACCTGTACGATCTCAGCCCCCACACCCCTCTCACACCTGTACACTCTCAGCCCCCCTCACACCCCCTCACACCTGTATGCTCTCAGCCCCCTCACACCTGTACGCTTTCAGCCCCCCCCTCACACCTGTACACTCACAGCCCCCTCACACCTGTATGCTCTCAGCCCCCCTCACACCTATACGCTCTCAGCCCCCCTCACACCTGTACCCTCTCACCCCTCTTCACACCTGTACGCTCTGAGCCCCCTCACACCCCCCTCACACCCCCCTCACACCTGTACACTTTTAGCCCCCTTCACACCTGTACGCTTTCAGGCCTCTCACACCTGTAGCTCTCAGCTCCCTCACACCTGTATGCTCTCAGCTCCCCCTCACAACTGTACGCTCTCAGCCCCCTCACACCTGTACTCTCTCAGCCCCCCCTTACACCTGTACACTTTTAGCCCCCTTCACACCTGTACGCTCTCAGCGCCCTCACACCTGTATGCTCTTAGCCCCCCTCACACCTGTATGCCCATACCTGCTCTCAGGCTCCTCACACCTGTACGCTCTCAGCCCCCTCACACCTGTATGCTCTCAGCTCCCCCTCACAACTGTACGCTCTCAGCCCCCTCACACCTGTACTCTCTCAGCCCCCCTTACACCTGTACACTTTTAGCCCCCTTCACACCTGTACGCTCTCAGCCCCCTCACACCTGCATGCTCTCAGCCACCCTCACACCTGTACACTCTCAGCCCCCTCACAAACCCCTCTTAGCTGTACACTCTCAGCCCACCTCACACCTGTACGCTCTAAGCCTCCCTCACACATGTACGCTCTCAGCCCCCTCACACCTGTATGCTCTCAGCCCCCTCACACCTGTACGCACTCAGCCCCCCTCACACCCCCCTCACACCTGTACGCTCTCAGCCCCCTCACACCTGTACGCTTTCAGCCCCCCCTTACACCTGTACACTCACATCCCCCTCACACCTGTATGCTCTCAGCCCCCCTCACACCTATATGCTCTCAGCCCCCCTCACACCTGTACCCTCTCAGCCCCTTCACACCTGTACGCTCTGAGCCCCCTCACACCCTCCTCACACCTATACGCTCTGAGCCCCCCTCACATCTGTACGCTCTCAGGCCCCTCACACCTGTACGCTCTCAGCCCCCCTCACACCTGTATGCTCTCAGCCCCCTCACACCCCCCTCACACCTGTATGCTCTCAGCCCCCCACACCTGTACGCTCTCAGCCCCCTCACATGTGTATATATGACACACACGTACACACACAGGCATGTACAGACACACACACAGGCATGTACACAACACACAAACACACACAGGCATGTACACACACACAGGCATGTATACACACACACACACACAGGCATGTACACAGACATGTACACACACACAGTCACCCGCTCACCTGTACAACAGCCCTTACTTGTTGGGTAGTCTTCCTAGTCCCAGCTCTTGTTTATACATGTGGCTGAGACACAGATAGAAGCTGCAGTCTAGCATGCATTACACTGAGTACTGGCAGCTCACACGAGGGGTGCACATGCAGGAAATGGTCAGAGGTGGCAGCTCTCAGCCCCCTCACACCTGTACGATCTCAGCCCCCACACCCCCCTCACACCTGTACACTCTCAGCCCCCCTCACACCCCCTCACACCTGTATGCTCTCAGCCCCCTCACACCTGTACGCTTTCAGCCCCCCCTCACACCTGTACACTCACAGCCCCCTCACACCTGTATGCTCTCAGCCCCCCTCACACCTATACGCTCTCAGCCCCCCTCACACCTGTACCCTCTCACCCCTCTTCACACCTGTACGCTCTGAGCCCCCTCACACCCCCCTCACACCTGTACGCTCTGAGCCCCCCTCACATCTGTACGCTCTCAGGCTCCTCACACCTGTACACTCTCAGCCCCCTCACACCTGTATGCTCTCAGCCCCCCTCACAACTGTACTCTCTCAGCCCCCCTTACACCTGTACACTTTCAGCCCCCCCTCACACCTGTACACTCTCAGCCCCCCTCACACCTGTACGCTCTCAGCCCCCTCACACCTGTACGCACTCAGCCCCCTCACATGTGTATATATGACACACACGTACACACACAGGCATGTACAGACACACACACAGGCATGTACACACGCTCACAAACACACACAGGCATGTACACACACACAGGCATGTACACACACACAGGCATGTACACAGACAGACATGTACACACACACACAGTCACCCGCTCACCTGTACAACAGCCCTTACTTGTTGGGTGGTCTTCCTAGTCCCAGCTCTTGTTTACACATGTGGCTGAGACACAGATAGGAGCTGCAGCCTAGCATGCATTACACTGAGTACTGGCAGCTCACACGAGGGGTGTACATGCAGGAAATGGTCAGAGGTGGCAGCAAAGAGCCTGATGTAAGCTCAATGACACAGAGCAGCAGCTGCCGATTCTCACACATACAGAAGTATTCACAGAGCTCCTCTGCACCCGCCCCTGCCTTCTCACATCCTTGCCAGTCGGCCAGCCTCGTCCAGACGCTCAGGCCCCTACAAGTGTATGGATTATACCCCCCTGATGCTGTCCCTGACCCTGTGACATCTGTGACCAAATACGGTCATGTCCATATGTGGTCTATCATGTCACCGAGGACACCCTGCCCCTTTGTACAAGGAGCCGTCATTCACAGTGAGTGAGCAATAAGATTGGGCGTGTTGTTTCCTTAGGCTGGTTGATGGGCATCCTTCATTGTGATTAACAAGGCCGCCTGAGAAGGAAGCGTTCACATTTAGCAGTGGTAGCAATAATGCTGCTAAATGTATCAATTCTTGCTACAGTTGGAGGTTTGACTCATTTGAACACCCATTTAGTTTGGCTGTTTGCCAACCTTCCAAGCAAACAAAATTCCTGAGAGCTCATCCCTACTGAAAACATATGTATCAGCAAGTTCTTGTTGAGTTCAACTTCTTTGTTCATCCTAAACAAATAGGTCTGAGTTAGGTTTCTCATAGGTTGTATTCTGGCTGATATTGTTTTCTCAACCTTATATCACGTGATTGCCTCAGTGCTTCTGATGCCAAGCACAAAATGCAGCCATGCTGCCCATAAAGAAATAGCAGCAACCAGGGATATGGTTGAGGGAAACATTTTGAAACCAACCTTTAGTGGTCATGAAGGGTTGTGGACATGCTGATTAACACTGCTTAAAGCAGTTATGCTTCAGACAGCTACAAATGTAATTTGTGTTAATGGTTGCTTACCTGAGAGATGAGAGAAGAAGCTCAGCTGATTCTACTTCACTTGTTTTGTAGTGTGAGATTGGTGCTGGCTCTGTGCAGGCACCATTAGGAGGAGAAATAGGTTGCCACCTCTCCCTGCTCAAGGAAACCCCTGAAACCTCCTGTTTCATAGAACTCTGGATGGGCGGCACAGTGGTGTGGTGGGTAGCACTCTCCTCTAGCTGTAAGAAGGGTCGCTGGTTCAAATCCCAACCAGGACGCTACCTGCCTGGAGTTTGCATGTTCTCCCTGTGCCTGCGTGGGTTTCCTCCGGGTACTACGGTTTCCTCCCACACTCCAATGACATGCTGGTAGGCTAATTGAATCCTGTCTAAATTGTCCCTAGTATGTATGAATGTGAGTTAGGGACCTTAGATTGTAAGCTCCTTGAGGGTAGGGACTGACGTGAATGTACAATGTATATGTAAAGTGCTGCGTAAATTGACGGCGCTATATAAGTACCTGAAATAATAATAAGAAGAAGGGATGCTTTAGAGAACTGCTTCTTCTTACCTCAGTTTGTCACTAGGATGGGAAGACATGTAGTAGAATAGAACCTGGACAAATAATCTACACTGGACCCACTATGTCATCTCCAGTGGGTATGGAGCCATATGACTGGTTGATAGGGAGATTCTTCAAGTTAGGTTTGTCAATGCCCCACAGCAGTGCAGAATTTAATATTGTTGGATTTAGACTGATCACCAACCAGCCTTGAAATACTAAAGGGTCCATGCACTCTGGCTTAAAGAACACTGCTTCTACAGGAGTTTTGTGTTTTGCCTGTAGAAGCAAAACACAAAACTTCTGGTTTGAGTTTTTGATTGGAGCTTTCTGGAAGAAAAAAAGGCTAAACAATCCTAAGCTCTCCTAAACTCATATACAAAAACGCCCTATATGAGTGTTTTTTTTCTGCCAAGGGAACTAGCATTTTTTTTAGCCCAGTTTACATGGACCCAAATAGTGAAGATATATAGAGTCTATAAGAGGCTGTAAGTGACAATCCAGAGCAGCAGAGAACGCATGCATGACTTTAAGCCAGTTTACCCCTGTATACATTTACTTTCTCCTGCAAAAAAGTATATAGCTATTGTCTTTTAATTTTTTTTTCTAAACCATAAGTAATTATTATGTGCGTGACAAAAACGATTATCAACATTGTCAATCTTAACATATGTTTTTATCTGTAGTTTGTTAAGTAATCTTAATAATATTGTGTTCGTGTGTGTATAAGTAGGGAAGAGCATAAATAATTATAGAGTATAAAGATAGGCAGGGGGTACAAAACTAATTTTAAATATCATTGTTTTTGTCTACCTAACTGTGATATGAAGGGTTTGAATAAAGGCAGTTCCACTAAACCTGCTAATACTGCATCCAGGTAACTGCTTTCATAACATTCTCACACAGATGTCTGTATTTTATACAGTACACTTTAAAGGTGTCCAAAATTATTTGCCCAGTGATGTCCATGTTTGGACAGATCATTGTAGACAGACAGTATTGGGTTGTTTGTGTTGCTAGGTCCCATAGCAGTCACATGGTCTTCCATGTTTGCAATTATACCACTTCATATAATTTCCCTTCCTTATTAACTACATTGTAGATTGACAGGCAGACAAGGGCATTCTTTTTTTCATACAATTTTGCAAAATAATGTTGTAGCAATCTACACATCATTCAACACTTACCAGTACCAGAGTAGATGATTTGCCATTTTAAACTATTATTTTAGTGCATGGAGCAATAGACTAGAAAGCTTTACAATTGTTTACCTTAGAAACACACAAAAAATGATTTGTTTTTCATTAAAAGTTACATTTTTATTTCAGTAATAGCTAAAGTCTCATGGTCAGAGCCACCTTCCAGATTTTTTTATGAGTTAGTGGTGAGATCTCCTTACCGTAGCTCCTAAATTTTTTCTTTGCATCTTTGAGTGGTTACTCCTAGTCATCTTTGGGTGAAACCACCCCTACTGTTGTATTCTCCATAACATACTATAGGGCTCCAGCAGAGAGAGTGGAACCCACATACGGGAGGAGGCAGCTGTGCAGACCCAGGAAGTTATGTTCATGAGTCCTGAGGGATGTAATCATTATGCCCCGTACACACGGTCGGACTTTGTTCGGACATTCCGACAACAAAATCCTAGGATTTTTTCCAACGGATGTTGGCTCAAACTTGTCTTGCATACACACGGTCACACAAAGTTGACGGAAAATCCGATCATTCTGAACGCGGTGACGTAAAACACGTACGTCGGGACTATAAACGGGGCAGTGACCAATAGCTTTCATCTCTTTATTTATTCTGAGCATGCGTGGCACTTTGTCCGTCGGATTTGTGTACACACGATCGGAATTTCCGACAACGGATTTTGTTGTCGGAAAATTTTATATCCTGCTCTCAAACTTTGTGTGCCGGAAAATCCGATGGAAAATGTGTGATGGAGCCTACACACAGTAGGAATTTCCGACAACAAGGTTCTATCACACATTTTCCGTCGGAAAATCCGACCGTGTGTACAGGGCATAACAGGTAGGAGTTTGAGGGTATATTGTTTGAGGGTATATTGTTGTCATCATAACTAGGAAAATACAGGGCAATACAGCCATACATAAACAGGTTTCAAATATCTGGACAGGAGCTTTGATGTGTATACCCCTGGGATTTACATGAATATCATGTGCACAGTTCTGGCACTGACTAATTTGAGATGGCTGTAAAGTAACTGATAGTGTGCAAGTAAATATAAACATGAAATTGTGCTGAAAAGTTTGAAAGCAGCTGGCACAACAATTGATATAAATTGTGTATAAATAATTTACAAACCCAAAGTGCCACACTAAAAATAAAACATATATGAAGTCTTAAATAACCAAAATATATGAAATATATAAAGTGCTAATACACACAAAATGGTATCCTCAATACTGAGAAATACAAGAAGATACTTATTCATCATGCCATACCATCAGGGAGGTGTATGATTGGCCCCAAATTTATTCTGCAGCAGGACAACGATTCCAAACATAAAGCCAATGTCATTAAGAACTATGTTCAGCGTAAAGAATATCAAGAAGTCCTGGAAGTGATGGTTTGGTTCTGTCTCAGATTACATGAAGTGACAGAAGGATTTGAGGCAGCCTACATCCACAGAAGATCTGTGGTTAGTTCTCCGAGATGTTTGGAACAACCTAACTCCCAAGTTCCTTCAATAACTGTGTGCAAGTGTACCTAGAAATAAGCAAAGGATGGTCACACCAAGTATTGATTTGATTTGGATATCTCTTCTGTTCATTAACTTTCCATTTTGTTCATTGATAAAAATAAACAAAAATAAACTATTACCACTTCTATTTCTGAAAGCATTCTCCATTTACAGCTTAGCATTACACCTGCCTAAAACATTTGCACAGTACCATATATATATATATATATATATATATATATATATATATATATATATATATATATATACACACACACACATGCACTGTATCACATGCTGCATCACAGTATGAGTCCTGCATAGGTAACGGGGTTGGACAACAGTGTCATTCAAAGCTGGGTGTTTAGTCACATGTGATTGCCCCTGCTGGGGAGTGGTACTGCTCCTTAACAAAGTAGTCTTCCATTGAGGAGACAAGCACAGGACAACTGTAATGCACAGGCAACTCCATTAGGGTGGCTTCCCCTTATGGAACACCAAAATAGAAACTGAAAAGTGCTGTAAGTGCCCATGTTGGGAAGGGTTTTACTCATAGTTTAGGAGATCCTTTTGGGGACAGGCAGTATAAAGTTAATACCTTTTTAAAAGACTAATGTTTCTTAAACTGGCCATAGATGGTGTGATTTTCTTTCCTGCAACCATGGGTTGCAGGAAAGAAAATCACTTGATTCCCTCATCAACACTGACTGACTTGCCAATAAATCTGCTCTGCTGTGGTGTAGGGTCCATTGGTTCCCCTTCTCCTGAAATGTACCATAAACCATGTGCCCTGCTTTATTAAGGGTCTCGTGTTGCAGTAGGACCCTAGAGGCAGCTTCCTGGAACTACTGGAGTAAAGAGAAACCTCTCAAAGTAAATGTTTTTGAGAGCACTGAAGCTGTGTAGAAGTAAGCCCTGGGTTTCTGACCATCCTTAAAGTGGAAGTTCAGCCTAAAACTAAAATAGCTAAATCTACTTGCAGCCACAATCTAAGACTAGCCTATCTAGCCCTGTAAAGCAAAAATCACTATACATACCTTTTTTGAAGCTGCTCCGGTCCGATCCCCAATGGCGGAAGCTCTGTGCAGTAGACAGCAGACAACAGCTTGGAAATGCCTGGGAAGTGACGTCACCCATAGAGTTACTATGGGGCTTCCATTGTCGGCTGCCTCTTCTGCACCCGCCTACACAAAGAAGCTGCTGCAAACAGCTCAGCATGGGACCAAACTGGAGCGGCTTCAGAAAAGGTAAGTATTGCGATTTCTTCTTTACAGGGCTAGATAGGTTTGTCTTAGATTGTGGATGCAAGTAGGTGTAGAGAATTTAGTTTTAAGCTGAACTTCTACTCTAACTCCCTGGCAAGCCATCCAGCAGGAACTGGCTTAACAACTTGTTGGAAGGGGCAGTGATATGTTGGTATTTGTCATATCTCAGCCACCAAGAACAGCCTTACCTCTTGTGCGACAGGCTCGTCTTCCATATTTTGTTTCCTGCCTTAAGCCGTTAGCATTGGTCCATCCAGAGAAAAGTGGACAGTGTTTCAAAACTGTTAAAGATGTCCAGGTACAGGAAGGACATGTCCCTGCATTGTCATGTTCCACATGCCTCTAATTTGTTTTGGCACTTGGCTCCCCTAATTACCTTGCAGTTGTATGCTAGCACCAAACACCCAGGGCACTTTCTCCTCATCTCCTTCCTTGAATTTTAGACCCCACGATCGCCCACTCTTCAGCAGCTGGCACCTTTCCCCACTGTCTGCCTGTTAAAACATTAAACATCAGAGCTGAGAAAAGCTTCCTCTAGACTCCTCCTCAGCTCTGACATGTCTCATGCCCGGGAGGAGGGACATCCCCCTGCATTGAGCCATGCTGTATCTGAGGTCTGTAAGTTTTAGTGCTGGTGGTGATTTGGGGGGAGCAAGGATTTGTGTTGGGAGGGGTGATCTGGGATGTTCGGGGGGGGGGTATTGGAGGGAAGTAGGATTTGCTTTGGGGGGATAAAGAAGGAAGGAGGATTTGTACTGGAGGGAGAATTGGGGGGGGGATTTGTGCTGGGATAGGGAGGATTTGTTTTGTGATTTAGGAAGGGGGAGGAGGTCTGCTGGAAGGAGGAATTTGGGGAGGATATGTGCTGGGTGCAGGTGAATTTGTGCTCAGGGGTATTTGGAGGGGAAAAGGATTTTGATTTGTGGGGAGAAGATGTGTGCTGGGAGGGGAAGAATATTTGTGTTAGGAGGAGGAATTGAGGGCCACCAGTGTGCAAGGGTTCTAATTATTCAGTAAGGATTTCTGAAGATACAGGGTTTGGGGGCTGAGCTTAAGTCTGAAGTTTATGGATCTGGTCTGATCTGCAGTCTCACATGTATATACTGGGGCTGATCTGAGGTCTAAAGAGTATGAATTGGGGCTGATCTGAGGTCCAAAGTTAATGAATGGATAAGGGCTGATCTCAGGTCTGAAGCACATGCATGTATGGGGCAGATCTGAGGTCTGACGATGCATGCTTCTGGTAATCATTATTTTGCACCCTAACAGGATCAGTAATTGGCTGAATAGCCAAACTGAGATGAACTAGAACAAAGTATAATCAATAACGCAACACAGGGTCCTAATGGCAAAGTGCATGTATGCACTGCAGAGTAACACACAAAGATAAGAAAACTGCACAAACATGGACTCAAAATATCTGTGGTTTAATCAGGGTAACACGTGGCTGCATAGCATAGTCTTTAAAATATACTACAGCACATAAATGTGCTCAGCCTATTGCATTAGGGTGTGCACCCTAAAGCTCATACACGTGTGTGTGTGTATATATATATATTTATGGTTGGAGCCCTATGTCCGATATGGACATAGATAACATTTATAGTTAACATAAGACTTACCATCAGAAATAGACCTGGAAGTGTGGACTTACCATATGAAATGGACCTGAAAGTGTGCCTTGGTCTAATGGCCGGTATGCCAAAATAAGGGGGCATACCCTGGTTTAAGAAATGATTATTCTGTAAAGAGAAATTAATAGTTGAGAAATGCTGTGAAATGGGGATGGGAGGGTGGGTATCGCGCACAGGAAACCGACAAGCACCACAGGTGAGCGGGCTGGTTAAATACCCCCCGGGCTCCTCCCATAAATTCAGGCCACCATACTGGCCTTCCTACTTATGGTTGGAGCCCTATGTCCGATATGGACATAGATAACATTTATAGTTAACATAAGACTTACCATCAGAAATAGACCTGGAAGTGTGGACTTACCATATGAAATGGACCTGAAAGTGTGCCTTGGTCTAATGGCCGGTATGCCAAAATAAGGGGGCAAAAACATTCAGGTAGGGGTATAATATTTATTGGTTTTCAGTTATTCATTGAGCCAATTTTGAAAATGCCTGTGCCATCTCTACTTGAGGATTGGGGATATACCGGGCGAAGCAGGCTGATTTCCATCTGCCTAATCTTTTGATGACGTGGTCTGGGACCCCATGGCGGGATGCTGCGGAGGCTGCTCCGATACGAAAGGAGTGTCCGGAATACTGACTGGGGTTAAGGTGAAGATTGCAGAGAAGTATCCTTATGTGTTTCACAAACTGACAGGCACTTAAAGGTTTAACTGGGAATGGTAGAAGAGGACAGGTGTCCGGTTGTTCAGGCAGGAGTGACAGGAGACGGTTAAGTATGGTGACTGGACACCAGCTGTTATTAGTTTTGTAGAGGTGAATGTCTACTCCAGAGCCTGTTTGCTGGGTTTTAGAAACCTCGAGGTGAAGGATAAAATGGTCTTGGTAGCGAAGCAAGTGCCGTCTGCATAGTACTTGGTCTGTGGGGTTGTTACAGGTGAACTCGCCAGGTCGCAAGAACCCATAGTAAGCCAAATATATGGCTGCTTGTAGGACCGTGCTGGGGAGCAGACCGAATGGAGAAGTAGCCAGAATAGTCGACATCTCCCTGAAGATGGGCCCCGTGATGGGTAAGCGCTTGATGCTGATCACTGGTTGTTGTTTCTGAATGCCCCTAAGGATGGCTCGTATAGCGTGTGATGAGAACAGTGAAGATTTTGTGGGGTCTTCAAGAGTCAAGAAATGTTGTATGCCGGCTAGATATAGCCGAATGGTATTGTAAGATAAGGCCAGCTGAGTATGGCAGTATGAAGTGAAGGCCAGTACCTGTTTGACATCTGTTGGTCCTTTACAGCAGGATGTGAGGAATTTATTGAATGCCCTCCAAGCTGTCTGGTAGGCTTTGAGTGTGTTATGAGAGAGTGAGTGATTGATGAGCTGCGTTGCTCCTTGTAAATGTTGAGCTAGTCCAGGGTCAGCTGTGACCAGACGGGGATAGGGGCCGACACTGGATTGGCTCCGGGAACCTGTTTGAAAAAGGAGGTGTAGTTAAAACGTGACAGTGCGTCAGCAGCTAAATTGTATCTGCCTGGAATAAATGCACAGTGAATGTTAAACTGATGCTGTAAGGACAGTTGTACCAATCTGCGCAGGAAGGACATGACTGCTAGGGACTTGGACCTGCCTTTGTTGATGATGTCTGCCGTGGCCTGATTGTCAGTGGTGAAGACCACGGTTTGCCCTGTCCAATGGTGACCCCAGAGTTGTGCAGCTGCCACTATGGGATAGAGTTCGAAGAGGGAAGATGTTCGGGTAAAGCCGGGTATCAACAGTATCTGTTGAGGCCAGGGTCCTGAAAATCATTGGTGGCCAAAAATTGCCGCGAAACCTGTGGAAGCTGCAGCGTCTGTCACCACCTGAGGTGAAAGGGCCGACACCATGGGTATAAATAGGGATATGCCATTCCAGGAGGACAGGAATTCCTCCCACATAGATAGGTCCGCTATTGCTGCGGAGTCTAGATTCAGGATCTGATCGGGGTCTTGTGTTTCTGACAGGAATCTCAGCAGACGTGACACGAAGGTGCGGCCTTGTGGAATAATTCGCATGGCGAAAATAAGCATTCCCAGGAGAGATTGCAACTGCTTTTTGGTACACCCTTTGGTGTGGGTGAATTTGTGAAGGACCGCCCTGATGCGGGTTAGTTTGTCGAGGGGGAGACTGGCTTGCATAGTGCAGGTGTCTAAGTTGACTCCGAGAAAGGTGATGTTGTGTGCTGGGCCGTCGACTTTGTGCTCGGCGATGGGAACATTGAGATTCCCGAATATCACTCTGAGTTTGTCGAGGTCTCCCGGGGGCTTGCTGGGAGGTTCTATTAGTAGGAAGTCGTCCAGGTAATGGATGACTTCTTGGCACTGAGCCTTGTGTACCAGTATCCAAGCGAGGGATTGAGCGAATGTGTCGAAGAGCCAAGGGCTACTCTTCGAACCAAACGTTAGTTTTGTGGCAAAATAATATGCCTCCTTCCACTTGATGCCGTGCCAGCACCAAAGGGATGGGTGTATAGGCAGGAGCTTGAAGGCATCCGAGATGTCGGCTTTGGAAAGCCAGGCACCTGTACCTGCTTTGATGACTGCTTGGATTGCCATGTCCACGGAGGAATATTTTAGGGAGAATTCTTCGGAGGGGATCAGGGAATTGAGACTGGGGATGTGGGAAGAATGAGGCGCAGACAGGTCGTACACCAAACGTAATTTATTTGTGAATTTGCCCTTGACAAGCCCAATAGGGCTGACTCTCCAAGTGCTGAAAGGGGGCTGAGTGAAGGGGCCTATGACGTACTCTCGGTCTACTTCTGCTTGTAAGAGCCAATCTATGGCTTGTTCGTCAATGGCCGCTGAACGAAGATTCCCACATTCGTAAGTACTGTGGGGTAGTGAAATGAGGCCGGTGTGAAAGCCTACTGTGAAGCCCTGGATAAGGTAGGTGGCCAGGGAGGGGGTGGGATGTGAGGTGAGGTAGAGTCCTAGCCATAAGACGTTGATCCGGCTTAGTCATGCCCTCTTCTGTTGTTTGACTTCGCACAGGTTTCTTGGGTGCGCTCTTTGGCATAAGGTGCAGATGTGGAGTAGGCGGCACTGACTGAAGTTGCAGGACCCGTAATTGTAATTATTGCAGATGGCTGCCCCTCCCACGGTTCGGACTGGGCGTCCGAATTTGTCCACATGAGGCGTTTGTTCAGGGGCCGACTGACCCTGAAGTGCACCGGAGGTAGAGGGAAATTCGAAGGGACGTCTGGTTGTCGCATTGGCGCACCAGGTGGCAGTGTGGGTGGAGGACTGGCAAATCGCACACAGGGGTGAGCGTAAGCCGGCAAAATGGCGGCAGAACAGCTCTGTGTCCATGAGACTCCAATTTGTTGTTGTTTGGAACTGTGTGAGTCTGGCAGCAGCCTTTGCGGAAAAGGAACGGTGGTAGTCGTAAAAGGAAAATCCTCCATACTTGTAGCCCAAGTCTACTACCGTATGGAGGTATAAGTCCAGCTCTTCCCTTCTGCTGGGGGCGGCTGAGCATAGGACGTCTCTCAGCATGCCAAAGGCCAGGGTGAATTCTGGGATGGATAACTTGCGGTTCAGTCTGGGGTCTTTGGCTTTAAGGACCACCGATATGTCACCCCAGGAGTAGGCCTTATTTTCTGCCAGATCGTGCACAGAAATAAGGAGAGAGGCCAGGTCGACGTCCCTGCCGTCCAAAATGTCCTTCCTGATGCTGGTTGGAACCAAATGGGAGGGGTAGACAATGGGGCTCCAGCCTGAGGTACCTGCAGGAAGGGGTGTTAAGGTTTGGGTTGCGGTTGGGTCGGGGATAGCCGCGGCCGGTCGTTCCTCCAGGAGTGCCACCCTGGTTTGTACGTCTGTGACCGAGGTAGACAGGGACGACACCATCGTGTGAAGTTGTGAGATGGCTGAAGATATTGACTGGAGGGATGCCTGCTGGGTACTGGGTCCTGCTGCTGGTGGGGGAAAGAGGAGTTTGAACAGCTCGCCTTTCCTTGCTGTGGCGGGGAAGGGCACACCTCTGCGTCTTAGCTCTGCCGTCAGTTTGGGGATAGTCCATCCCCTGAGGGACTGCACGCTGCCGCTCTCTGAGACCGGGGAAGGTGACAGAGGGGCCGTGAAGTCTTCGCTGCCGGCCTGCGACATGGCTGATCTGGTGAGAATATCCTGTCTTTGAGCTCTTATTTTTGGTTGACTGTAACCTATTGGGGGTGACATAAATTTCAAGTTTTTTCTTTGATTCCCTGAGTCATACTTACCCGACTTATTTTCTCCCACTTTTTTTTTTTTTTTTTTTTTACCTGGGGGGATATCGTCCAACCTGGTGCAGGGTGGACCTACTGAACTTTGACTGACCTGGAGGAAAATGAAAGGTGATAGTTCGTGAAGGGTTTGCTAACTAACTTGAAGCAATGACTTGTATGGTGCTTACAATCTTGTGACAATGAAATGATTTGAAATGTTTGCCTTGATTATGAAATGAGTAAACTCCATGACAGAGGTCCGGCTTGGTCGTGTCGTGACTGATCCGACCGTGAACCGGGCTCTGGAGCATGTACTGAAATGAGGCAACTGAAAAACATTGGTGCACACCGGGACGAATCGGTGCATGTTTGATGCATCTGGATTCGAATCGGAGCGCAGTAAGAAACGAAATGAGAGAAATGTTTACCTTGACCGAAGCTCGAATTGGTTGTGCCGCATTTTGCGACTGGCAACGCACCGAGCTCTGGTATAGGTATGGATACGGCCGAAACAACTGAGGCATTCCGTGACGAATCGGTGCATCTCGGATGCGACTGGTTTCGAAACGGTGATGCGCTGTGGGAGTGAAATGGTAGCAATTCCATGACAGAGATGCGGATCGGTCGCCCGATATCTGCGACTAGCTATGATCCAGACTCTGGAGCATGTTTCAGAAATGAGGCCGAGCCCTGGGGCACGCCGTAACGAATCGGTGCATGGAAGATGCGACTGGATTCGAAGCGGAGCGCGGTAAGTGCAGGTGTAACATATTGTTTGCCATGACAGAGGCGCGAATCGGTCGTGCTGCTGTAGCAACTGACTACGAATCGGACTCTGGAGCATGTACTGAAATGTGGCTAATACCTGGGGCACGCCGAGACGAATCGCTGCATTTCCATGCGACTGAATTCGTATCGGAGCGTGATACGTGGAAATGATAACCATGACAGAGGTACGAATCGATGAGTCATAACGACTGATAATGACGTGACTCTGGAGCATGTACTGAAATGAGGCCGTAACTACTGGGGCACACCGGAGCGAATCGGTGCATCTTTTAGGTGCGACTGGATTCGGATCGGAGCGCGGTACGTGACTGAAATGAGAAATGATTTGAAATGGTTTGAAATGTTAGAAATGTATTTAGAAATGTTTCAGAAATGAGAAATGATTGGTATCGAACTGACGTGGTTCGAAAAGATTTATGCATTTACGAATCGCTATGGCTGTCTACTGACACATGTTTAACAATTAAGACCTGTCTGAAATGAAGCGACGCTTGCGTCGCTGTGGTTTCCTCAGATAACGCGAAATGGTAACATGACGACAGTGCGAGTAATACACATGCGGTTACGTTCGTGAAATTTGCGAGTGATTCGTAATTCTGATATCACGGTTTAGTGACATGACATAACGTACGTAAAAACAAAAATCCGAGGGGACCCTACCTGCGACAGCCCAGCCAGACGCGTGGTGCGAACGAATCGGTAAACGCGGACTTCAAAAACTCTCGGGCACGGAGATCACGAATGCGGGAACTTGTGAGCCAAGTATTTGCGAACGCTGAAATCGGAATAGTCGGCCTAGTGACGTATATCGCGCACAGGAAACCGACAAGCACCACAGGTGAGCGGGCTGGTTAAATACCCCCCGGGCTCCTCCCATAAATTCAGGCCACCATACTGGCCTTCCTACATATACATATATATATATATATATATATATATATATATATATATATATATATATATATATATATATATATATGGGTGTATGTATAGATATACTGTATATATCTCTATATATCTATCTATATATAGATAGATATATATATCTATCTATATATATATATATAGTATCTCACAAAAGTGAGTACGCCCCTCACATTTTTGTAAATATTTTACTGAAGAAATGACACTTTGTTATAATGTAAAGTAGTGAGTGTACAGCTTGTATAACAGTTTAAATTTTCTGTCCCCTCAAAATAACTCAACACACAGCCATTAAAGTGAGTACACCTCTAAGTGAAAATGTCCAAATTTGGACGCAATTAGCCATTTTCCCTCCACGGTTTAATGAGTTAGTGTTTCAAGCTCTCAGGTGTGAATGGGAAGCAGATGTGTTAAATTTGGTGTTATCGCTCTCTCTCTCATACTGGTCACTGGAAGTTCAACAAGCCACCTCATGGCAAAGAACTCTCTGAGGATCTGGAAAAAAAAAGAATTGTTGCTCTACATAAAGATGGCCTAGGCTATAAGAAGATTGCCAAGACCCTGAAACTGAGCTTCAGCACGGTGGCCAAGACCATACAGCTGTTTAACAGGACAGGTTACACTCAGAACAGGCTTCGCCATAGTCGACCAAGGAAATTGAGTGCACATGCTCAGTGTCATATCCAGAGGTTATCTTTGGGAAGACGTATGAGTGCTGCCAGCATTGCTGCAGAGGTTGAAGGGGTGGGGGGTCAGCCTGTCAGTGCTCAGACCATACACTATATCAAATTGGTCTGCATGGCTGTGGTACCAGAAGGAAGCCTCTTCTAAAGATAATGCACAAGAAAGCCTGCAAACAGTTTGCTGAAGACAAGCAGACCAAGGACATGGATTACTGGAACCATGTCCTGTGGTCTGATGAGACCAAGATAAAATTATTTGGTTCAGATGGTGTCAAGCGTGTGTGGCAACCAGGTGAGGAGTACAAAGACAAGTGTATCTTGCCTACAGTCAAGCATGGTGGTGGGGCTGCATGAGTGCTGCTGGCACTGGAGGCTACAGTTCATTGAGGGAACCATGAATGCCAACATGTACAGTGACATACTGAAGCAGAGCATGATCCCCTTCCTTTGGAGACTGGGCTGCAGGGCAGTATTCCACCATGATAACGACCCCAAACATACCTCTAAGACGGCCACTGCCTTGCTAAAGAAGCTGAGGGTAAAGGTGATGGACTGGCCAAGCATGTCTCCAGACCTAAACCCTGTTGAGCACCTGTGGGGCATCCTCAAACAGAAGGTGGAGAAGCGCAAGGTCTCTAACATCCACCAGCTCTGTGATGTCGTCATGGAGGAGGGGAAGAGAACTCCAGTGGCAACCTGTGAAGCTCTTTTGAACTCCATGCCCAAGGGGGTTAAGGCAGTGCTGGAAAATAATGATGGCCACACAAAATGTTTGGGCCCAATTTGGACATTTTCACTTAGGGGTGTACTCACTGTTGCCAGCGGTTTAGACATTAATGGCTGTGTGTTGAGTTATTTTGAGGGGACAGCAAATTTACACTGTTATACAAGCTGTAAACTCACTACTTTACATTGTAGCAAAGTGTCATTTCTTCAGTGTTGTTACATGAAAAGATATAATAAAACATTTACAAAAATGTGAGGGGTGTACTCACTTTTTTGAGATACTGGGGGTTATTTACTAAAGGCAAAACCACTTTGCACTGCAAGTGCACTTGAAAGTTTACTGAAAGTACACTTGGAAGTAAAGTCACTGTAGATCCGAGGGGGATGATATGCAAGGAAACTAAAAAACAGCATTTTAGCTTGCACATGATTGGATGATAAAATCAGCAGAGTTTCCACTCATTTCAGATCTACCCCTTAGATTTAGAGCGACTACACTTTCAAGTGCACTTGCAGTGCAAAGTGGATTTACCTTTCGTAAATAACCCCCACCAGTGTCAATTTCAACGACTAAAACATTTTAGTCGACTAAAATATGACTAAAACAATTGAGATAAAATGGCATTTTAGTCAAAAGACTAAAATGGGACTAAAACTAAAATGCAATTTTAGTCAAAAGACTAAGACTAAAACTAAATTGAAATTTAACATAGAAATTAATACTGGTCTGTAGTACATGTTCATACCTCAATACCATAAATAATAACATATGAGATTTTTCACTCCAGCACTATATAATGAGTTTGGAAATTGTAGAGGAATGTTCACTAATGCATTACAATTTAATTACACCCATTAGATTTTAGACAACTAAAATTAGTTTTAGTCTACTAAAATGTACTGGAGATTTTAGTCGACTAATAGGTAGAACCTTTTAGTCGACTAAAATGTCCTGGAGATTTAGTCAACTAAATACGACTAAAACTAAAACAATTGCAGAAGACTAAAATGGAACTAAAACTAAAATGTAATTTTAGTCCCAAGAATAAGACTAAAACTAAATCGAAATTTACTGCCAAAATTAACACTGACCCCCACTGTATATATATATTTATATATTGTATATAGACACACACACTCTTTAAAATAAATGTGAAAGGGGATAAAGAGAGAGGGGGATAAGAAAAAGGGGGTGAGAGAGGCAGATGATAGAACTAGGTGGTGAGGATGAGAGAGAAAGGGGGTGAGTGAGAGGAAGAGAGGGGGTAGAGAGAGGGGATGAGAGAGAGAGGGTGAGAGAGGTGGACAAAAGAGAGAGGGGAAAGAGAGAGAGATAGGATTGAGAGAGAGGAGAGTAAGAGAGAGAGGGGGATGAGAGAGAAGAGTGAAAGAGAGAGAGAGAGAGAGAGAGAGAGAGAGTGTGAGAAAGAGAGGGGATGAAAAGAGAGGGGGGAGGGGTGAGAGAGAGGGGGATAAGAGAAAGGGGGAGGGGTGAAAAAGAAGGGGTGAGAGAGAGAGTCGGGTGATAGAAAGAGGTGGTCAGGATGAGAGAGATAGGGGCTGAGAGAGAAGAGGGAGAGGGAGAGAGAGGGGATGAGAGAGAGGGGGATGAGAGGAGGGCAAAAGAGAGAGATGGGGTTGAGAGAGCGGGCAGTAAGAGAGAGGGGGTGAGACGGGGAGGGGTGGGAGAGAGGGGTATAAGAGAAAGGGGGTGAGAGAGAAAAGCAGTGAAAGAAAAAGGTGGTGAGAATGAGAGAGGGAGAAAGGAAGGAGAGAGATAGGGGATGAGAGAGAGGGGGATGAGAGAGGTGGGTGAAAGAGAGAGAGAGGGGGAAGAGAGAGATAGGGTGAGAGAGTGTAGAGTTAGAGAGAGAGGTGGTGAGAGGGAGAGAGAGGGGGTGAGGGTGAGAAAGAGAGATGGGGAAGGGTGAGAGAGAGGGGGGAAAGAGAGATGAGGGTGACAGAGAGGGGAGTAAGCAGTGAGATAGAGAGGAGTAAGAGAGAAGGGGGTGAGAGAGAGGGGTGAGGGTGAGAGAAAGAGAGAGAGAGGTGGTGAGATTGAGAGAAAGCGGGGGTGAGAGAGAGGTGGGTGATAGAAAGAGGTGGGGAGGATGGGAGAGAGAGGGGAAAGAGAGAGATGAGGTGACAGAGAGGGGAGTAAGAGAGAGAGAGAGGGAGTGAGAAAGAGGGGGTGAGAGTGAGAGAAAGGGGGTAAGAGAAAGAGGGGGTGATAGAGAGGCAGGTGATAGAAAGAGATGGTGAGGATAAGAGAGGGGTGTATGGGAGAGGGGGTGAGAGAGAGGGAGAGGGGGGAGAGAGAGGTGGGCAAAAGAGAGGGGAGAGAGAGAGATGGGGTGAAAGAGAGGGGATTAAGAGAGAGGGGGGTGAGAGAGAGGGGTGAGGTTCAGAGAGAGATGTGGAAGAGAGAAAGGGGGTAAGAGAGAAAGAGGGGGTGAGAGAAAGAGGTGGTGAGAGTGAGAGAGGGGGTGAGAGAGAGGGGAGTGAGGGTGAGAGAGATGGGGAAGAGAGAGATAGGTGGTGAAAGAGAGGGGGTGAGGGCGAGATAGAGAAAAAGAGAGGGGGTGAGAGAGAAATGAGGACAAGAGAGAGAGGGAGGGGTGATGGAGAGGGGGTGAGAGTGAGAGAGGGGGGTGAGAAGAAAGGGATGAGAGAAAGAGGGAGTGGTGAGAGATGAGGGCGAGAGAGGAGGTGAGAATGAAAGCGAGAGAGAGGAGAGTAAGAGAGAGAGAGGGGGTGAGAGAGGGGTAAGACAGAGAGGGGGTGAGGGTGAGAGAAATGGGGGAAGAGAGAGAGGGGGTGAGAGAGAGACAGAGGTGTGAAAGAGAGAGTGAGAGAAAGGAGGTGAGAGAAAGAGGTGGTGAGGGTGAGAGATAGAAAGAGGGGGGAAGAGAGAGATGGGGTGAGAGAGAGGGGAGTAAGAGAGAGGGGTCGAGAGAAAGAGGGAGTGATGATGAGAGATAAAGAGGTGGGGGACAAGAGAGAGAGGAAGAGAGATAGGGGTGAGAGATAGAGGGGGTGAGGGTAAGAGAGAGGGGTGTGAGAGAGAGAGAGAAAGAGAGAGAGAGGAGGTGAAGGTGAGAGTGAGAGAGATGGGGGCGAGAGAGATAAGGGGTGAGGGTGAGAGAGAGGGGGGGGGGTGAGAGAGAGTGAGGGGGTGTCAGAAATAGGTGTGACTAGAAATGTGTGGACTTCCACAAAGAATACCAGGCACAAGTAAAATGTAAAATAATGTAATTTCTTAAAAATGAGTGGATAACAAAAATATAAACGCACCTCCAATATATCAGAACTGTATAAATCAAACCAGAGAACCTAATAAGTAGTGAACACACAATGAACAACTGCCCAAAGCAAGTATATGGTAGATAGCAGGATATGCAAAGCATAGTCGTACCAGAGCCAGGGTCATACACGGGTGATCAGGCAGAGGGAGCAGGGAGCAAGCCAGGACAGGGAGAAGGTAAACAGGAGAAGCAACAAGCGTCTAGCTAAGGGATCAGGCTGCAGGGTCAGGGTCCAGGATTAGTATCAGGATGCAGGAACGTAGGAACACAGGTCAGGGGCACATGGAACAAAAAACCAAGGCAAAGAGAAGAAGCATAAGCAGGGCTTAATACACTTCCTGCAACAAACATCAGGTGATGCCCGATTCCCATGAGTTTCTGGCTGTTGAGATACACCCGCTGGTGGACACTGGAACTGCAGCCTATAGATCTGGGAGCCACAGTGCCTCCAGCAGGTGAACCCTTTCCTGACAGGGGGTGAGAGAGAAAGGCGGGTGATAGAAAGAGGTGGTGAGGATGAGAGAGAGGGGGGAGAGAGAGGGGGCAAAAGAGATTGAGGGAAAAGAGAGATGGGGTGAGAGAAAGGGAAGTAAGAGAGAGAGGGGGGTTAGAGAGAGGGGGGAAGAGAGATATGAGGGTGACAGAGAGGGGGGTAGGAGAGAGAGGGGATGAGAGAGAGATGGAAGTTGAGAGAGAGAGATGGGGAGGAGACAGTAAGGGGGCGAGGGAGGGGGGGTGAGAAAGAGAGAGGGGGTCGAGAGTGAGTGAGGGGGTGAGAGAGAGGAGGTGTGAGGGTGAGAGTTAGAGAGATAGGGGCGAGAGAGAGGAGGGGGTGAGAGAGGGGGAGGGGGCGAGAGAGAGGGGGGTGAGAGAGAAGGGCTGAGAGGGTGACAGAAAGAGGGGGTGAGGGTGGAGAGAGAGATGGGGGGCAAGAGAGAGAGGAGGTGAGAGAGAGAGGGGGTAAGAGAGATGGGGTGAGAGAGAGAGGAGTGAGAGAGAGGGGGTGAGGGTGAGAGAGGGGGTGCGAGCGAGAGAAGGGGGAGGGGGGTAAGAGGGAGGGAGGGTGAGAGAGAGAGAGAGGGGGAGAGAGTGAGTGGGATGAGAGAAAGAGAGAGGGGGTGAGAGAGAGGGGGTGAGAAAGATAGGGGTAGTAAGAGAGAGAGGGGGAAGAGAGAGGGGGTGAGAGAGAGAGGGGAGCAAGAGAGGGGGAGGGGGGCGAGAGAGAGGGGTAAGAGAGGGGGGTGAGAGAAAGAGGGGGTGAGGGTGAAAGAGAGAAGGGGTGAGAGAGAGAGATGGGGAAAAGAGAGAGGGTGTGAGAAAGAGAGGGGTGAGACAGAGAGAGAGCGGGTGTGAGGGTGAGCGTGAGAGAGATGGGGGCAAGAGAGAGGGGGTGAGGGAGAAAGGGGGTAAGAGAGAGGGGGCAAGAGAGAGAGGGTAAGAGAGAGAGAGAGATGGGAGGGAGATAGAGGGTTGTAGAAAGAGGGGGGGGGTGAGAATGAGAGAAGGTGGGTGTTCAGTATTCCTGCTGCTCACAATCATGGCCCCAGGCTGGTCTCCTGTAAGTTCAGACAGCCAGGATCTAGAGCTGCTATGTGCTGTATATTTAAATCTGCCACTGTTATTACAAGCCAATTCACTGCAGCGTGTGCAAGCCAGGGGTGGTGTGTGGAGCGGTACAGACATAGCAGGGATAGGATGGGAGGCAGAGTAGATTTAGCCTCCTCTGTCCTGTTTATACAGCTCACTGTACTGGGCCCTGCAAATTGGATTGGCACAGTACAGTGCCCCCGCCCCCAGCTCACAGGCACCCTACCCCAGCGCAAAGGGAGATGAGAAGATGATGCAGTGGATCCAGTGCTGCTGGTAAAATACAATGGATTACTCACAGTGTGGAGTGCATGACAGGACACATGTAAGGAATAAAAAGCTACACTTACCCTGAAAATAATCAATATATTAATTAATGCAATCCTTGTGTTAAAATTCAACACACCAATTCATATATCTTATACAAACAATTAATACATAGAAAGTTTTGAAAGTGCAATTATCAATATTAAAGTGCAATAGTGCAAATAACTGTGCAATACACTTGTGCCGCAATTCCTTTAAAATAAAGTGACTTTGTGCTCTGTATGTGCTCCACTTCAACCGATTCTACTTGTATCACCGACAGTATCCCCTCTAGGGACCGAACTTACCATTGGCTATTGACCCCCTGAACATTCGCTTGGGAAGGTCAATACAGGCTTTTTCACAGACCCACTGTGCCACTGTAAGGGTTATGCCATCAACCCAGGAACTCCATATATTCATTCCATATACATACTTGCCAACAGTCCCGATTTTCCCGGGACAATCCCGATTTTGGGACCCTCGTCCCAATCGGAGCTCGTCCCGATTAATTTTGCCTTTGTCCTGGGAAAATTGGCATTATTTTAGGAAAAAACGGCCAGCAGGCTACCAAAAGATGGCCACCGCCGCCGTCACGAGTGTTATTTCCCCTTGTGTTCAGTGGAGAGGGGAGGGGCAGCCAATCAGCTTCTCCCCTCTCCACACACACACACGAGAAGGCCGGGAACTGCCGGGAACTGTAGCTGCTGGGGGACCAGATCGCTCTGTAAGGAGGGCTCTGCTGCTGCTGCCAGGGACACTGAAGTAAGGAGAGCTCTGTTGCTGGGGGACACAGATCGCTATGTAAGGATGGCTCAGTTGCTGCTGCCAGGGACACTGAAGTAAGGCGGGCTCTGTTGCTGGGGGACACAGATCTGTAAGGAGGGCTCCGCTGCTGGGGGACACCAGATGTAAAGGAGGTATCCGCTGCCAGGGACACTAGATGTAAAGGAGGGCTCCGCTGGTGGGGGACACCAGATGTAAAGGAGGGCTCCGCTGCCGGGGACACCAGATGTAAAGGAGTGCTCCACTGCCAGGGACACCAAATTTAAAGGATGGCTCCGCTACCAGGGACACCAGATGTAAAGGAGGGCTCTGCTGCCGGGGACACCAGATGTAAAGGAGGGCTCCACTTCTGGAGACACCAGATGTAAAGGAGGGCTCCATTGCTGGGGACACCAGATGTAAGGAGGGGCTCCGCTGCCAAGGACACAGATCTGTAAGGAGGGCCCCTGCTTCTGGGGGCACCTGATGTAAGGACAGACTCTGTTGGGGGCACCTGATGTAAGGACGGACTCTCCTGGGGACACCTGATGGCATCTGGTGGCAGGCGACATGGCAGGTGACACATTTCTATTGTGGTGTAGGATCTGGGCCTGCTGTCCCTCCATCCCTCTTTCCTTCCTTCTCTCTCCTTCCCTCCTTCTTTCCTTCTTTCCTTCTTTCTCTCTCCCTCCCTCCCTCCCTCCCTCTTTTCCCCTTTCTTTCTCCATCTCTCATTCATCTCAGACTCTAACCACACCCCATTTGAACCATGCCCATAAAAGCCACGCCCACTATTTCACATAAACCACACCCATTTTTCGGCCAGATGCGCTGCGCGCGATGAATTTTTCTTTTTTCACTATTTCATGCCTACAAATGCATGCCCCGCCCTCTAATTATAACAAGGCTTCGCCTACAGCCAAAAAAGTGTCCCTATAAATTTTTTTACAATGTTGGCAACTATGCATATATCGACAGGAAAAAAGCCGGGAAGCAATACTCATAGCGTAAAGCCATTTATTACAACCCCCAATAATAAACCACAAAAATTACATTTACAGATAAGGTGCCTCTCCTGGTACACAGAATGATCTGCCAAACGCTTTCACAGGAACACCACCACTCCGATCCACATAGGAGCCGGTGTGCGTTCCAAAAAGCGGATATGATGTATCCAGAACATTTCGCCCCTACGTGTTATGTCATCATTTGTGAGTATAATTTCATGATTTATTATTGAGGGATTTTAATAAACGGTTTTACGCTGAGTATTGTTTCACACAGCCACAGTGGGTCCCCCTTCCATCCGGGTCGTGTGCCCCACACACTTCTGTATACTGGATTATACACTGGCGCTCGGGGTGATTAGAGTGTGCCCAGGCACAACTATGCACACACCTATGCGGGAGTCTGGCTAAGAAACAGTACTTTAGTAAAGCAGTTCAGAACACAAACAGCTATTATTATAAATAACACCCCCAGCCCTGGTGACACAGGTAAACATCTAAAGGCATCCAAGGCACAAGGAAGAAGCGCCCTCCCACTGGAATGGCAGCATTCTAGTAGCAACTGGAAAGATGCTCCCAAAATTAGCTGGTAGACATGTGCACGCCCCAAATTTTCTTTTGTTTAATTTTGGATACATTCATTAATGGAAGAATTTTGTTTCGTCATGTTCGTTATGTTCGTTTTTTGAGTTTGTTATGGCATTCGTTTCGAATATTCGTTGGTCCGGGTGGATTAGAAAAATGTTGCAGTTTATCTTTAAACTCTTCGAATGGACTTAATATTCTCGGACATTAGAAAACGAATACATACAGCTAGAGATGCCCCATCTAAATTCTCGCACACCTGGGCCTGCTGGACTCACTTCCGAACCATGGACAACTACACAACAGTGATGGGTCACACAAACAATGATGTCACGTACTAACAGGTTAAATTTAATGGATTTATAGAAAGCTCAAATCCATACCTCTCCAATAGACACAGAGCCCCCCGCCCCTAACCAAGGGACGAGTACGGGGGGACATATGTTGAAGTCCCGAACCACAAGCATACCAACAGCATGCGTGCCACTTCCATCCCTCCACATACACAACACTAGGTTGTCACATAGACAAAATAAGGCTTCTGCTGGTGGCCGAGGAGTCAAATCCCCTGCCCGTCGTTCCCCCTTCCCTATCCCCCACCTCTTCCCTTTCTTCTACCCTCCCCTACCCTCACATCCATACAACACCTTAGCTTAGTTCTCCAGAATAAATCCTAATATCTAATACCACCATGCTGTTCCTCATGAAACACTTCCTCAACGCAACTGAATAGCACTTAAACCTATACCCCACACAACCACATAATACATTAACCAAGCATAAGAACCCATCTCCATTCTCATCGACATTATAAGTTGAAAGGGGATCCCTAATACATAAAGCACCACCCATTATGAACTCAATGTTAGAGGAGCTTTTTCTTTCCTTTTCCTTGTTGTTTCTTTCATGTTTCAATTTACTGTTGATACGCTGTTAGGTATTAAGACAGAGAAAATATATGCTGACTTCGTTCTACATGGATAAGTTCTATACTACAGATCTACACTAAATACTGTTTTGTATATACATATTGTTTACATGATGACATTGTAACCTGCTTTTATTTTCCTCAATAAAAACTTATTGGAACAAAAAAAAAACAGTGTGGGGGTCCCCTCTTTTGGGTCTGGTATGGATTTTGAGGGGAACCCCAGGTCAAAATATAAAAAAAAATCACACGGGGACCCCCCCCAAAAAAAATCCATTATCAGACTCTTAGGTCTAGTATGGATTTTAAGGAGTAAAAAAAATTCTGTGGAGTCCCAAACCTGACCGGTCCCATTAAGAGGCACTCGCCGAATCACAGGTGTCCCGTCGAGAGGACCAGTCGTATTCAGCAGGTGGCATTTTTTTTTCCTGCAAGTCGGGAGGAGCCACCCTTCCCCAAAGCACACCCCCATGTTGAGGGCATGTGGCCTGGTATGGTTCAAGAGAGGGAAGCGCTCGCTCATCCCCCTTTCTTGGCCTGCTGGGCTTCATGATCGGATAAGGGTCTGGTATGGATTTTGGGGGGACCCCAAACCATTTTTTTACCTTTTGGTGCAGGCTTCCCCTCTTCTCTGTGTGCTCCGCTGGAAATGTGAGCTTGTTAGCTTCACACTTGACTGCCCACGGAACACACACAGGACAGAGGAGGGTGGAGAAGGGGGAGCAGATCAGCTGTGTCCTCTGTCATCCCGTGCGAGAGAGGACAGACGGAGATGGAAATAGAACTGTCAATGCCGGTGTCTCTGTGCTGCTGTTCCATGACAGACACGCTCTCCGCTCAGAGCCCTGTGAATAGCAACCCCGCTGGAGCCCCCCACAGTGACGGAATGCCCGGGCCCCGTCGCAAACGCAATTGTTACGACCCTGGTAATATCGCCACTGGATCTGTGGTCCTCTGTGGAGTACACCTAAACACAATATGGTAGGTTGAGCGGCCTGTCGAGAAATGTACTGTATGGTGGTATTTCCAGACCACATTGAATAAGCATAATGCCCGATTGACTTGTGGGTGGTACAGGGGGGTCTGCAACTTCTTAATGCATAGTGAGCAGCACCATTTTTTGAAGAGCACAGTTTCAAAACAGGGCCCCTGGTCTGAACTTATTTTCTGCAGACATCCATAAGCAAGGCAGAAGGGTTTCTACACTATTTGGAAGACAGTCTTAGAGGCCTAGTTGCAGGTCAGGTGGGTACTGCCGCCGCAGACTAGGTAAAGTAGTCTACCATGTCTAGTATGTGAATACATCCACCTTCTGACATATCAAGCAAAAGAAGAAAGTCAATATTCAGTACTTTCAGTAGGGCAATGTGTGCCAAGTCAGAGGTTGAATTTGTGACTAAACACCCTTTGATACTGAACAGACCACACAGTGTCAACATACTTGTTCATCTAACTGGAACAGACCCACACAATGTTTGTCTCTTGAAGATAAAATGGACGTCTCAGTGTTTAGCCTCCGTGTGGATTCTCCCTGCCCCAGAGAGATGTGATGTGATGAGTGATTGGGAACATTATTTTGCAGTACAGTATACCATTCCTCAGAATAAGAGGGGACCACTCACTCAGCAGTTTGTTGGTTTAACTTAGATCTTTCTTTAGGACTGGGCCACTATCATAACTGCATCACCTCCATTAGGGGGTAATCACAGAATTCTGTTTCTGTGTCTCTGCCCAGTTATAATCTTCCAGTACAAAAAAATGGGATTCACCTGAGTCCTTCTCTTAGGCCTTCCTCTAGTCAAGTTAGAGATGTTAATCTCTTCAGCTTCCACAGCCACATCTTTGGTTTTTGGTTGGTTAGTTCCCATTTTGTTCCCCCACTGCCTGACTCCTGACAGTGGGGCTTTCTAGTTTAAAGTTTGTCACTATGTATAGTTGGGGCAGTCTTTTTTCAGATGAACCAACTTGACAGCCCTAGTACAGGGATGGCGTCTTTCCCCATCTTGGCCACCTCCAAGGTGGTGTTTGTCTTCTCAATGATGATAGGATATCCCCTCCTTCCTTCCTGTATGCACCTCAATGCGGATAACTGTCTGGAACTGAGACATCAGTTCTGTAATTTTCTGGATACCCACCTACCATAGAGCTGTCTGGTTGCAGGTGGGTTTATTAGTTTTCAACCCACAACAGCTGTGGGTGCATCTGAGCCTGTATGTCTCTGCTCCTGACAATCTTCTGCTTATTCTAATAGTTCATATGACTTAAAATTGAGGTAGCTTTTATCTTTCTCTTGCAAGGGTTCTTTGACCTTGTTGGAAAGTAGTCCATCTACAAATTGTTACTTCAGTCATCCATCTGCATCACCCCAGTCAGGCCGTCCTACTTGGCCCCTTTCCATATGGTGTATCTCTGTCTTGTGGTTCCAGTGAATATTGCAGAATAGATTCTCCTACTCTCTGCTGCAAAATAAAAGGTCCCTAAGGCCCCCTAACCTTGCCATGTGGCTATAATTAGCTTCTAAGGCGTTCATTATCTTTTTAAAGGGATCCTGTTGCTTTAGCTGGGAGGTGCATGACTAACCCTCTAGCTTCACCCTCTATTGTGGTAATTACCACCTCTGCCTGCTAAACGGGTGGGACCCATATGACTGGATCAGCCCCCTCCATTTCTTGGCCCAGTTACCCTGGCTCTCTGTACTTGGGTAATTGTTGTTTTGGGAATCCTGCCAGAAATAAGGAGATCATTATTGCAGGGGCAGTAGATTGCCTGCTTTTTCTTGAAAGAAAACTAATTTCTGAAGCTACTGCTAACTCAGGGTGAAGGCTCGTTTCTGTGTGACGAGAAGTGCAGCTTCCCTCCCCTGGAGGCATGGGTCCCCTTCTACGAATGTATACAGTTTATACCAGGGGTATTTCCAAGCCATTGCGGTCTACAGACTGACCTTAAGTTTGGAAGTGCAATATATAGTTCTTCTGTCCCCCCATTTTATTTTTTTGGGGTATGGCCCTTAGTGTACAGTAGGCCTGAGGTATGCTGTGGTAATGCACCACTTAGTGTCTTGAATAAGAATTGGGGTCACCCTACATGGACAGTGCATTCTAAACCGTGAAGTTTCTTCTTTTGGCAGAACGCTTTTCTATGCTCTTTTATGTTAAAAATTTTGGACTACTGCCCATTCTGTATGTATTTTACATTGTGGAAGGTCCGCATTCTTTGTCTTAACTTTTGCATTCTCTTTTGTGAAAATACTTCAATAAAAATGTTGAAACAGAAAACTAATTTCTTTGTTAATTGACAGTATTACTGTCAGGACCTATGCCTGAACCTGTGACCTCTGCAATATCTGGCTGTGGGACCTTTCTTGCTGTGCCACCAGTGATGCTGGACAGCTCTCTGCCTGATTCCTTAGGCCCCTTTCACACAATAGGCCCGCTCGGATCCGCCTGTACGTCTTTCAGGCGGATCTGAGTGGGCCACCTATTGACTTGTATGGGCAGGCAGATGTCAGCAGAGATGTGTCCGCTGACACCCGCCTGCCATCCGATCCAATAAGATCTGCTCAAAACAGACGTATGGTGAAACGTTTGCCATCCGTCCAGCGGATTGGTTGGGATCAGATGAAAACGGAAAGGCAGATCCGTTTTTGTCCGATCTCCCATAAAGGACAGAGACGAACATGTCATCCGCTGGCTCAGCGTGGATCAACAAATCAATTTCCCCGCTGAGCTGGCGGAGTCCACTGAGCGGATCCCCCCGTGTGAAAGGGACCTTAGACAACCTTGCCTTGTGTCGTGTTTCCCTTGAACCCTTTGCTTCTCCAATAAATTTCCTGATTTAAGCCATGTCTCTGCAAATTACCAGATTACCAGATCATTGTGCTTTCCCCATCCGATATCTTGCTTCTTGCTCCCCTGCATACCTTCTGCTGTCCTTATCTTCGCTACCACTAGACACCGATCCTTAGCTTGTTAATCAACTATGCTTTTCTCTGATCCCATTCAGCTACTACTTGGCTTGTTCATTGACTATGCTTTTATCTGGTCCCATCCAGCTTCTATGTGTTACTGACCTTTGGCTTTTTGACTGACTATGCTTCTGCTCAATCTCTACCTGCTATATCTGCTACCAGACCCTGGCTTGCCCACCTCCTGGTGGGGTGATCCTGAGGACCGCGACCTGGTACTAACATGCAGAAAAACCCATCTCCGCCATCAGGAGCTCTGGTGCATACTGGTTAGTGCCTAGACTTCAGGTGAGTCCTCATCATCTGCTAGGGAGATTTACTTGTACATTTCTAGCTGAATACCTGTGAACTTCTCTACTGCTACAACCACTGGTCTCTGAGCCTGACCCCAGACCATGACAATCACCCTCATTCAGCAGCCTGAAGATTTTGTAATTTATCATCTATGAGTTCAAGCAGGTGGCTGGGCAGCCTCCAAAGGGCAGCCTTTTAGCCTGACACTGGGCTGACATTTGCTCTGAGAGGTAGAGAACACCTGTGAATAACAGTACACACCTTTTTTTCCTGGGAGCAAAGGCTCCATTATTATAACATATTAGGAGTGGAGATTTAAATTCTTACAAATGCCCACAAGAATAAGTGTAGTTTGTTATTTGTTTTCAAGCTGATCAAAAAAATTTCAATTTGAGTACACATGTGGACTTTATTACTCAGCACTAGCAGATTGCTGAATAGTTTTTCTTCCCTCATAAACCTGAAGCATGGAGCAGGTTGTTTCCTACTTATTTTTATCATAGTAACCATACCTGGTTTAAATGCCATTTTTTGTATTGCTGGCAATCCATGTTTCCCTTAATGGCAAAAGATGTCTGATTTTTAAACTGGCTTGATGGGCTTCACAAAGTATGCCAATTATTATATTAATTGGTTATGTAACAACATACCATAATCTCACACAATTTTTCTGATCCCTTTCTGACAGTCTTACAATCTGAAAATCAGATCTTTGTTCTTTCCTCTTTTTAAAGATGAATGTCAAGCCAGCCATACATGGGTTTTAATCTCATCATCAGATTACAGATCAGAACAGATTTGAGTTCTTGTTTGGAAGAAGGACTTGTAGCTTCACACTAGGAAGATCAGTCAATAGTTGTTTAGGCAAACCCAGTGGGATGTCCATGAACTCCATTGTCTATGGGAGATGAGTATTATTTTTTTTCTAGCAATTTTCAAGACTTATAGGCAAGATATTGTATAGGTAAAAAGACATGGGGAGATAGGCTTTGCCATCGGGAACATGCGCCAATGAAAAAAATATATATTTTAAATCACCATTCAGCTTGGATAGGGTCTTCTCATGCAGCCTAAAGGGGAACATTGAAAGTACACAAATTCTTCAAATACCATGCTTGGGGGATGCCTTAAAGCTGCATGTCCTCAAGTTTCAGTGATAATACCAATTTTAAAGCTTGACATGTTAGGTATCTGTTTACTCGGGGTAACATCATCTTTTATATTTTACCAAACAATTGGGTATTATATTGTGTTTTTGTGCATAAAAAAATAAAATAATAAATAAATAATAAAAGTGCATTTAAAAAAAAAAAAAAAGTGTGTTTGAAAAAATGCTGCACTAATATCGTGTGACATAAAAAATTGCAACAACCAACATATTTTTATCCCAGGTCTTTGCTTTCAGAAAATATATAAAATTTGTGAGTTCTAAGTAATTATCTAATAACAAAAATGCTGATTTTTACATCTATGTGAAAATTGCAAGAATTGGCTTGGGCAGCTAGTGGTTTAGGACAATCAAAACCAACCTGCCCCTTATTGACACATGTAGCCTGGGTGGCAGACAGCTCAGTAAGTCCCCAGTCTATATGGGGACAGAGACGCTGTGATCACCATCAGACTGCTCCTCCTCTCCATTTCATCCAGAGGTGAAGAAAATCATCAGTCAGTGTGATAAGGGGAAGCATGGAACCTGAGCAGAACGCAGAAGATCACGGCTATCACTGAAGTAGTACAGACTACTAACGTGATTTCCAGCTTCCACGGCGGCCCATTGGGTATGAAATATGCATACTTACATTATGCTGAACTGGATGTAAGCATGCAATCCAAATAATTCCTGGGAGAGGGTTTTTGGGAGAGGGGCGAGCCATGCGATGACCGCTTCAGTCCCAACTTCTGTTGGGGGAGCAGCAATTGGGCAAAGATTTCCAGAACTTGGCTGAGGCTTTCTTAAAGGGGTTGTAAACCCTCAAGGTTTTTCACCTTAATGCATTCTACCTTCTGTAGTGCAGCAGCCCCCCCAGAGCCCCCCTTTTACTTACCTGAGCCTGATCTTTCCAGCGATGGGGACGAGCACAGCAGCTCCAGCCGCTGTCTCAGGTCCTCAATGAACAGATTGATAGCAGCAGGAGCCGCTGGCTCCTGCTGCTGTCAATCAAATCCAGTGACACAGGAGCTGGAGGCGGGGCTGACTCCTGCTG
This sequence comes from Aquarana catesbeiana, assembly GCF_042186555.1. NCBI lineage: Eukaryota > Metazoa > Chordata > Amphibia > Anura > Ranidae > Aquarana > Aquarana catesbeiana. The sequence continues at coordinate 352,018,037 of NC_133324.1, read as the reverse complement.
TCTGTGTCAATAGACACAGCAGCAGGACTCGGGAGCATGTCCGTACGAGTGTCCCTATGGCTTTCCGTGGGGGCACTTGGGAAGAGGAGGAGCCAGGAGCATCGCGGGGGACCCCATAAGAGGAGGATCAGGGCCACTCTGTGCAAAACCCTTGCACAGAGGAGGTAAGTATAACATGTCTGTGATACTTAAAGGGGTTGTACAGGTTTGTTTAAAAAAAATATATAATAACAGACAAGACATATTCACTTGATCCAACTGTTTTAGATCTGTGATGTGTGGATACACCTTAAGCTGGCTGACAAATGTCGTTCAAAAGTAGTTAAAAATTCTATTTGCATTTTTTGCATGAATTACGTGAATGCAAACCACATTCACTGTTAGAATATCATTTGATTGAGAAAAAATTTCCATCCATCCATCGACTATTATTGATTTGACCCCATTAACTATTAGAAGATCGAACAAATGTTCCAAAATGACATTTTTTCAAACAAAATTCTACTGGTGTATGGAGCAATGGTTTGTAACTCATATAGAGGAACAAGACTGGTTTCTGTTGTTCTCAGTTTCTGGTGTTTTCTTCATGGTATCCTTTGACATTAACATTTTTACTTCCCTTTTCTATGCATACATCGAGAAAGTTAAAAAGAAACTGAGCTTTTATTCTTTCATTACTTTCAGTCCCTCAAGTTTTCAACTCAAATCTGGTTATTAGTGGCTATGAAGGAATATATTTAAAGTGGTTGAAAACCCTTACATATAACCAGAGAATGACTGGCCTCAGGCAATACACAGCAATGAAACATACGTTGTACCTGCTTATCTGCAGCCATTTGTCCTGAATAGCCTTCTACAACACACAGAATTTACACAGAATCTGCCAGCATCTCTCAGCGGCACAAAGCAGTGGGTGTGGATCTGAAGTCACTCACTGCACAGCTAAAGAAGAGCTCTGACCCTGACTGGAGGGAGGGGGCACAACCCCCTCTTCACACTACACAGAGAACAAGCACATCTGTGGCTGTCAACCACAGGCTGTGTGCTGGAGGTCTCTTCCTCTGCGACCTTTTTCTCCTGGTGTCAGGGAAAAGCTGTCAGAAGTAAGTCATACAGATAACAGAGGAAGAGGCAGCAGTGAGTAATCACACTCTGAGCTTTGGATAGAGACAAGTACATAGTATAGAATGATGTGCTTTGTTCAGATTTCATATTTGCAGTTAACAACCACTTTAAATAAAGTTTTTGTGTTTGGAGTTCAGCTTTAATAAAAAAAAAAGGGTCTCTAGCACTTACCCCTAGAGGGTCTGCTGGATATAACCCAGGTCTCCCTATATGTTAAGAGGCTACTAGCCCAGGTACCAGTTCCAGAGCACACCGACAAAATTCAGGCTCAGTCTAGGCATATCTTTTTGAAGATTTATTGCAGAGGGATGAGGGTGCAGAATACTCCAAAACACACACCGGTATTAGAAAACAGATGCTCAAGAAAAGTCCTTCAGTAGCAGCCTTAGGTATGGCTGGAGGTAAAAGGGACAGCCAGCTAGTCTGAGACTCTATAAGGGCAGTCACAGTTCTTGTAGCAACCTCTGAAATTTAACCATCAAAGGACAGGCACACCTGAAGCTCTGGGCCAAAATGCCCTACTCACAATGTCCAGTGACAGCTTCCCAGCTACACACTTCAGCCCAGCTTCCTAAAGTAGTGTACTCCAGCAAATTCTCTCTCTTTTTTTTTTTTAACAGATAAAATTTTATTAGACAAACAAGACAATACAAAACATATCCAGGACGGAAAACAAAAGTCTGACATAACATTGCAAATCATGAGAATAGGACAGAGACCAGCAAATTCTCTTTAATTCAGGTTCCTCCTTTCAGCCAAGCACGTGCTGAGGCCTGACAACAACAGCTCTTCAGTAACACAGGCTGCCTCCCAGGGGCAGAGACCCCAGGAGAGAGAGCTGAACAAACCCTCCCACACCTACTGGACCTACTTTCCAGGAATTGGCTGAGGTCAGGAACATATTCATAACCCAGTGGCTAGCCCACTTACTTTATATCTCAAAGCTTCTTCGAGAGGCAGGCAGAAGCAATCAACCACCAGGCTTAGGGATAGATCTGACCAGACCTAAAAAATAAATTGCTGCTCAGCTGGGTACAGCAGAGCCAAAAATTGAATTTAGCCAGCCTAGGGAAGGGCGCTACAGGTCATTTGCTGAAGTTCACAAGATATCTGTTTGCTTAAGTCAGTTGAATTTACGGAATCATTTTTTTTTTTTTATAGCTGTATCGAGTGAACACAGACTCACTGTTCTGAAAAACCTTTAGTATACTTTTTTTTGGTTAGTGTAATTCGGTTTTGCAAACAGGCTACAGTCACATGCGCCTTCTACATTGGTTTGATTTAAACACAGAAAAATTGATCTAAGAAGTATAAACAGAATGTATGTACTTCCCAGATCACTTTTGTTTAAAGTTACTGTACCTGCGTTTACATACGTTTAGCGACTGGATGCACAGATTTCTATTTTCTATAAATACAAGTAACCTGGATGTGCCTAAACATAGGTAAATGCACAGTGTGAATTATAACTCTCATTCACACGGTGTCCTTGTTTAATTTAAACACTCTAGATCAGTGTTTGTCAACACCAGTCCTCGATGCGCCGCAACAGGTCATGTTTTCAGGATTTCCCTCAGATGAAACAACCGTGGTAATTACTAAGGCAGTGAAACTGATCAAAACACCTGTTCAAAATAATGGTAAGCCTGAAAACATGACCTGTTGGGGCGCCTTGAGGACTGGAGTTGAGAAATATTACTCTAGAAACCGATTTGGGATGTATAAACAAACTTTAAACTTTGCGTTCAAATGTACATGCGAATACACGCATTTAGCTGAAAAAAATATATACAGTATATGGTCAGGGGTCACACATATTTCTTGTTTACATAAATACAGCTAGAATGAATGAACCTAGATGCTGATGATTGTCTAGGGGTGTCAAACTCAATTTCATTGTGGGCCGCATCTGTGGTTGCTCTCAAAGAGCTGGTTGTATCTTGGGTGAACTACATATGGAGTGCGGGGTTCAGGAGTACGTTACGCACAGAGTGCAGATTTCAGGAGTGCGCTATGTACTGAGTGCAGAGTTCAGGAGTGCATTACGTACATAGTGCATGGTATAGGGGTGGGCTACCTACAGAATATGTGCAGAGTATAGGAGTACATTACATAGAGGGTGTAGAGTTCAGGGGTGTGATGTTTAGAGTGCAGGGTTTTTAGGGTGCACTATGCCCAGTGAGTAACCCCCCCCCCCAGCTTCCTTGCATCCCTACTCTCTCCCACGTGGTCCAGCTCTAGTACCTCACTGTGTAGGTGGCTCTACTACCCGTGTCTTCGGCTCAAGTTCCCTCCCTGTGTAGGCCGCTGTGCCTCGCCTTGCAGAGAGATCGTTCTCTCTCTCAGATTCTGGAGACCTGTTCCACCGTAGCCCCAATGTGAGTGCGTGCAGGGATCTGTTAGAATTGGGAGCCGCTGAGAGCAAAGCTGTCCCTTGTAAACACAGAAGGCTTCTGTGAGCGGGAACGGAGGGTGAGAGCTGGAGTTGGTGGAATTCCACCATGTTTTGGCTGCAAAAGCCGAGTGCAAGGCACACATGATAACGCCTGGAGGGCCAGATTTGGCCCGCGGGCCTTGTGTTTGACATATGTGGTCTAGATGTACATAGCTATGGGAAAGCATTACATACTTTCAGATGCATTTACAAATTAGCTCCAAGTGCATCTGGGAGCTTGTATTTTTTCGGACCTGTGTGCCTGAAGACATACCATTTCAAATTATTAAATGCATGTATGTCACTGTTTGTGTGAATATGGCATAAATAGGTGTTTCCAAGAAAGCCATTTAGTCCCAGGTTTCATTTTTGTTCATTAAAAAACAAAAAATAGGTCCTTAAAAAACAAAGTGAACCAGTAAGTAGCCTGTCCTACAGTTGAAGTGTGTAGAGGACAAAAGAAGAAAAAGAAGACAGAAAGTCACAGACTGCAATTATCCATAATAATGTTGCTTAGGTAGTTATGATATAATTGTCCAGAAACATGAGGAGGGACAGTGTGACACTGCTGTTTGTGAAGAGTCATGTGCTATTGCGCTGAAAAGGCTTCACGAACACGAACAGTGTTCATTCACATGCAATAATTACTGTGGCCATCTAGACAGCAACATATAGGGAGGGATGTACTAAAACTGGTGCACATAGAATCTAGTGTAGCTGTGCATAGTAACCAATCAGCTTCAAGATTTTATTGTCAAAACTTAATTGAACAAGCTGAAGTTAGAAACTGATTGGTTACTATGCACAGCTGCACCAGATTCTGTGTGCACCAGTTTTAGTAAATCTCCCCCATAAACTTTAACATTATGGTTATGTTAACGTTGAAGTTCACAAATAAAAAAATACTTTGTGGTATAGATTTTTTTCTACCCTGTCTGCGATGAATGCACAGCGCATAGTATACTCCCATCTCATGCCCTGCTTTTTTAAGATGCCAAGTATTGTGATGGGTTCTGGGGAGGTTGTTACTTGTGTGCCTGTGCGCACTGTTACACCATCAGTGTAATAGAGGAGCAACACAGGACCGAGTAAATAAGCAATGAAAACTGTGACATTGGGGGACAGAATGGCAACAGCAATCCTGGCCTGCCAACACTGGATGAGGGCACACTAGTAGGTAAGTGTACCAAAATGTGCAAGTATGCTGTCCATACTTGTAGATAATGGCAAGTGCCCACCTCAACCCCACCCAGCAGTCTTACATTCTGCTTTAGGTATGGGAGAAAAAATGTTTGTGGGAATTGAGTGTATGGGACTGGCAACATCCTTAAAACATGAAGAGAGGAAACACGCAACAAGTGCAGCAGGGGCTGCCCCCTTGGACTTTTAAGGCAGAAATAGGAGTAGTGGAGTAAGTAAAAGGCAGCAGAGTGCCACTTTTATTAACCACTTCCGGACCAGGTGCAGCAGTTTCACTGCGGCAGGTTGGCTCGGCTGGGCAAATCGATGTTACCTTACGGCGGCCGGGCCAATCGGATTCGCTTCAGAACCGATCAGTCTCCAGGCCCAGGCCAATGATTTCTGGCCTGGACCTGCTGATCGGTCCTGACGAATTAAATCCTCCCCTGCCTGTGTAAGTGTAAACACAGACAGGGGAAGTGATGTCATCTCCCTCTCTGGAATTCTTTTCCGCTCCAGAGAGAGGAGAGAGGACATCCAAACGTGAGTTGCACCAACACTACACTGACACAGTACACATAGGCACATATTTCACCCCCCGATTAACCCCCGATGCCCCCCCGTTAACCCCTTCACTCCCTGTCACTGTGTCACCCAGTGCAGTGTTCATATTTTTCTTTGATCACTGTACTGGTATCATTTGTGACACTAATCAGCATTAGGGTACTTAGTAGTAGCCCCAGATAGGTCTAGGGACCCCCCTAACCCTCCCTAATAAAGGTGTAACCCCTTGATCACCCCCTGTCACCATTGATCCCCATATTAGTGACACTGGTCGGTTAGTTATTTTTTTATAGCGTCAGGGCACCTGCCGTATATTACCTAATAAAAGGTTTAACCCCCTGACCACCTGGCAGGTGATATCAGTTAGGTTTTAGTGTCAATTAGGGTCTGCATCACCCCAGGCAGCGTCAGATTAGTGCCAGTAGCGATAACACCCATGCACGCACCATACACCTCCCTTATTAGTATAGTCTGAACGGATCAATATCTGATCAGATCTATACTAGCGTCCCCAGTAGTTTAGGGTTCCCAAAAATGCGGTGTTAGTGGGATCAGCCCAGATACCTGCTAGCACCTGCGTTTAGCCCCTCTGCCCAGCCAAGCCCACCCAACCCAGCCCACCCAAGTGCAGTATCAATCGATCACTGTCACTTACAAAACACTAAACACATAACTGCAGCATTTGCAGAGTCAGGCCTGATCCCTGCAAACGCTAACAGTTTTTTTTGGTAGCATTTGAAGTAGTCGTAGACAGCAGCGGCACCCTGACAGATAGCTCTGACGATGGAGTAGTAATCCCTGCCAAGGTCAGGCGTACCCGACCCTGTTGATCTGCTGTTGTTGAGGTGCAAGAACTGCAGGGCTCTCCTATGGAGCAGAGAGCCAGTACTAGTGCCGCTCATCCTTCTGGTGAACTGGCAAGCGGCCTAGTACATCCTGGTCGTACATGTAGCACTGCAGTAACACTTGGTGACGTGGCGAGTCCCATAAGTGCAGTTCAAGCTGGTGAAGTGGCTAGCACAACTAGTGTCCCGCAGCCACCAAGAAGACAAACACAGGCCCATCGCGCCCATAGTGCCCTTCCTGCTGTATTTGCCAATCCGAATTGGGAGCCCACCACTTCTGCAGCACCCGTACTTCCCCCATTCACTGGCCAACCCAGAATTCAGGTGGAAACAGTTGATTTTACGTAACTTGATTTTTATTTGCTGTTTTTCACGGAAGATCTCTATAGAGATTGTGGACCAAAGCAATTTGTATGCTGGTCAATTTATCGCTGCTAATCCCCATTTGCCCCTTGCCAGAGATTTGAGACCTATTACAGTCTCTGAATTTAAGGCCTTCCTGGGCCTATCCCTCCTCTTGGGCGGAGTTAAAAAAGTGAGTTGCAGTCATATTGGTCCACTAACCCAATTCACCATATGCCCGTGTTCTCTGCCTCCATGACCAGGTAATGATACGATCAGATCTTGCGGTTCATGCACTTCAATGACAATGAACTCTGTCATCCTTGGGGTGACCCTGGATACGATCGGTTCCACAAAATTCGGCCCCTCGTAAACCACTTCAACCAGCAGTTTGCAGCCTTGTTTACTCCCGATCAAGTTGTCTGTGTTGATGAGTCTCTGATTAAGTTTTCTGGCCGCTTGTCTATCAAACAGTATCTTCCCAGCAAGCGTGCTAGATATGGGGTCAAGATGTATAAGCTCTATGACAGAGCAACAGGCTATACATATAGTTTTATGGTTTACGAGGGAAAAGATAGTCACATGGAGCTGGAGAACTGCCCAGACTACATAGGGAGGGCTGGTAAGGGACTTGGTGTCACCCTTATTCCTAATGGGGTACCACTTGTACGTGGACAATTATTACACAAGCATGCCACTTTTTAGTCACCTTTTTGATTGTGGAATTGCCGCATGTGGCACCGTGCGATCTATTCGCCAGGGCTTTCCCCAATGGCTTGTAGAATCCCTATCTAAACGTGGGGGGAGAGAGCCTGCTTGAAATGTAATAATTTGTTAGCAGTGAAGTGGAGGGATACACGGAATGTTCTTGTTCTGTCCTCACTTCACGCAGGAACGACTGTCCAAATTTCTACGTGCAACTGGTGTTGTGGAGAAACTCCTCTCTGTCCACGAATACAACCTTAACATGGGAGGGGTGGACCTCAACGACCAGTTGTTGCCGCCGTACTTAATTGCCTGTAAAGGCCAGACGCTGGTATAAAAAAGTGTCTGTATATTTATTCCAATTGGCTCTGCTGAATGCTTTTGTGCAATACAAAGCTTCAGGACGAACTGGATCCTTCCTAAAATTCCAGGAAGAGATCATCACCACCCTTCTGTTTCCAGACGGTGCTGTGGCCCACTTTCCTAACGTAAATGCAGTGAGTCGGCTAGATGAGAGGCATTTTCCGTATGTCCTCCCTGGTATCCCTACCCAAAGAAACCCCCAAAGAAGATGTTGTGTCTGCAGAAAGATACGGATATAGGCGTGACACGCGCTTTTATTGTCCCTCCTGTCCTGACCAACCTGGTCTCTGCATTGGTGACTGTTTCAAATGCTACCACACACTAGTGGAGTATTAGCATAGGGTACAGCATTGTACAGTCCTAGGGCACACTTACACAGGGTCTCAAAAGATGAGATGGCCATCACATTTTAAGAGACTTTAATCTGGAACGTTTACAGTTACAGTTTACAGTTTATAAAAATGCAAAAAAAAAAACACATTAAAAAAACACAAAAAAATAAAAAAGCCAAAAAGAGTCGTTGTTTTATTTTTTTTTCTCTCTCTATTGTTTTGTCTCTTACGTTCGCTCTCTATTGTTCGCTCTATTGTTCGCTCTCTATTGTTACTGTATTTTAGAACTGTAATGTGTTATTTTTACTGTGTTTTATTGTATTTGCTTTGCAGATATGGTATGTCTTACTGTTGTACTGTAATGTTACTTTGTTTATTGTTAACCATCATTTGCTTAGCAGGTATACCATTCAGCTGCAGCACAGGTTTATTTTTTCTGACAGCAACAGCGTTTGCTCCAACGATACGTAAAGCCGTAACTCCAGCGCTGTAGGAGGTGATTTCACCATCACAGTTAAAAAAAAGCGCATATATGCCAATGCATGGGGGCAGGGGTGGAGGGGCGATTTGCTCCAACATTAGGGGTGCATTGCGCCCATGCTTTGGCATATATTTTTTAGGCACAGATTGCCTAATGAGTTAATGATTTAATGAGTTAATGTTTTATTGTTACCATTGTTTGCTTTTCAATTATGCCATTCAGCTACAGCACTGATTTATTTATCCTGAGAGCAACAGGTTTGCTCTCACCATACGTAAATCAGCGACTCCAGCGTTGTAGGAGGTGATTTCACCACCACAGTTAAAAAAAAAATGGTGCATGTATGCCCATCATTAGAAGTGGGTGGATGAAGGGCGGTATTCTAATGGTGGGCATACCCACCAATCAATCTCTTTTTTCATTCAGCCCACAGGCTGCATGCAAAAAAAGAACATTACAATATATGCCCAACAAGGACCAGCAACATACTGGTATGCTGCTGGACTTTAAATGGTTATACCAGAATGATGCCTGCAGGTTTAGGTATCATCTTGGTATCATTCATTTCAGCCAGCGGTCGGCTTTCATGTAAAAGCAATCCTAGTGGCTAATTAGCCTCTAGGCTGCTTTTACAAGCAGTTGGAATGAACGTCCCCCCACCATCTTCCATGGTTTTCTCTGGCTCTCCTGTCCCACCAGGGAACCCAAGAATTCAGCCGGTGGTTCAGCCAGCTGACCTAAGAGCTTGGAGACCAGAATGGCTCGAATCATCTCTATGGCCTAAGAAACCAGAAGCTACAAGCATTTCATGACTTAGGTTTCGCAGGATATAAACAGCCCCATTGGGAGATTGGGAAAGCATTTTATCACACCAAGCTTGGTGTGGTCAGATGCGTTGAGGGCAGAGGAGAGATCTAAGGTCTAATAGACCCCAATTTTTGCAAAAAATAGTACCTGTCACTACCTATTGCTATCATAGGGGATATTTGCATTCCCTGAGATAACAATAAAAATGATTAAAAAGGGGGGCGTGTCCGGACTATGGAGGAGTGAGGACGTGTGCCTTCTCAGCTCCGCTCCACCACAGCACATTACACCCGCAGCGAAATATGTCCCAGAGACACCGGACATCCTCCCAGCCACAACGGACGGACCGATCGCGGCAGTCCCAGCTGGATTCCTTTTACACTGGGCAGACCGGGAAAGGCCGCGAGCCTCCCAAGATGGCGCCGACCGGGAAGACACAGCGTGCTAACAAGGCCACAAAGGCCTCCGCTGGCCAGTCACAGCAACCAGATGACTCTCCCACTCCATCTCCAGGGTCGGTGAGTGACTCAGCCCCCCTGATCTCTCCAGGCTCCCCCACCTCCCAAGACGGTGACTCCGCTGACCTGGATCCCCTGGCGGATGCAGATATCAGGCGCCATATCCTGTCCCTACCCACGAAAGCTGATCTTGAACGCTTTGCTGACAGGGTAGAAAGAGCTTTTAAGGAAGATATTGCTCAGCTCAAAGCGGATACAACACATTTAGGAGGCAGACTTGAAACTCTGGAACAGAAATTTGAGGAAACTCTCCCTGTCATTTCTAAGCTTCAGGACAAGTGCAACATACAGAGCCAACAGATTGAGGCCCTGCTATGTCAGCTAGACGACACAGAGAACCGCAGCAGACGGGCTAATATCAGGATAAGAGGCCTACCTGAAGCTACTGGGCCCAGGGACATAATCCCCACTCTGGAGGGAGTCTTTAGGGAAATATTAGGACTGCCTGCCACTGCTACGATCGAAATAGACCGTGCGCATAGGGCCCTGAGGCCTCCATCCCAGGATGTAAACAATCCGAGAGACATTATTTGTAAATTACATAAATATACGCTTAAAGACCGCATCATGCAAAAAATGCGGGGGAAACCCTATTTTGATTTCGATGGCGCGCACCTGGCCTTTTATCAGGACATCTCGAGGCGCACTCTTATGCAACGTAGAGCACTACGCCCTCTCCTAACAGCTATCCAAGACGCAGGCCTGGCGTATCGCTGGGGATTCCCCTTCAGCCTTCAAGTCACCAAAGATGGTAGAACCATGACTCTTCGTAACAAGGATGACCTCCCGCACTTTCTGACTTCCCTAGATCTGGACCCGGTAGACTTTCCTGACTGGATATATTCCTCAGAACTGGGAGATGTCAAATTACCTACTCACCAACCGTGGCAACCCGCCAGAAACCAGAATCGCAGGAGGAATCGCAGGCGGCATCTTTCGGAATCCTCGCTGGGAATGTCCTTACCCGGGAACTAGCAAACATGCCTCTCTGGGCCAAACGAACTGTTATTGGGATTTTTTTTTTTTATTTCTTTTTCTTGTTTCATATACGCCCAAATGTTCTTCTTTTATAAATATTGCACTTAGATTATCCCCTCAACATTGGCCGTAAGGCTACTTGATGGTTTGCACATTTTTGAGTTCCCTGAGGCTTCCCCGTTTACTCCATGTCTAATCGCACCATATCAGATGCGGTGGACGGAGACGGAGGACCTCCCGCCCTCTCTTTTAGACGGCACACTAACCCCCTAGTAGGCCGCCCTGCTTTTTTTTGGGCACTAATCCCCCTTGGGATAAGGGGTCGTGGCCTGGAGTCCCTTCCTTTCCTAGGGGGGGGCTCCTCGATATGACCCTTAGTAGTTGTTCTATATATATGGATGCTATCATCCATACTGTTTTGACGGTTATGACTATGTTTACATTTTCTTCTTCTCATATATGTTTTGTCTTCTCTCCCTCTTCCTCCCATCTCTTTCCTACCCCCCCCCACTTCACTACAGGTTGCTCCGCTTTGCTGTCTGCAACGGACCCCTCGCAAATCACACACATTGAACACCCACGTTCCATCCCATGGCCTCCCTACGGGTAAGTACATATAATGTGCGAGGACTATGTTCCCCGCACAAACGTAGTAAGCTTTGGGGGGAGTTAAAACGCTTAAAAACCCAAGTGGTTTTCCTCCAGGAAACCCACTTTACACCAAAATCTCTTCCCAAATTGCCTACTCACCTTTTCAACCAATGGTTTATTAGCACATCCCCGACCCCGAAATCTAAAGGGACAGCTATCGCCATACACAAGGCATGCCCTTTCCAGCCGATAGATCACGATACGGACCCCTTGGGGAGATATGTTTTCCTAAAGGGCAATATCGCTGGCCAAAAATACACATTCGCCACTATATACGCCCCGAATGCAGATCAACTTACCTTCATAGACAATACACTGGACCGCTTGGCTGAATTCAGAGAAGGCTTCCTAATCCTAGGGGGCGATTTTAACCTAAGCCCTGACCCAATGCTAGACACCTCTCATGCGAGACCCTCACACTCCTACGCATTTTTGAAGCACTTCCGCAGGGCTATTCAGTCCCATCTGCTTACCGACAGTTGGCGGGCACTTAGACCACTAGACCGTGACTTCAGTTATTACTCTACAGTACATAATGTGTACACAAGAATTGATCACATTTATGTAGATCGAAATATCCTTGAACTTCTGCAGTCTGCAGACATTGGTTCCATCTCCATTTCCGACCACGCCCCAGTGACGATGGCCTTTTCCTTACCATCGGGTACACGGGGAGTTCGGACCTGGAGGCTAAATGAAAACCTATTGGACGATGCGGTGGTGATGGCTGAGGTCACGGATACCCTAACTCATTATTTTGCAGAGAATCCCATAGGCGAGCAGAGTGAGGGGACGGTTTGGGAGGCTCACAAGGCTGTGGTTCGGGGGGCACTAATCTCCCAGGGTTGTAGACTTAAAAAGATACGACAGGCAGACTTTTTGAGAGTGCACACCGAACTCCAAAAAGCAGAACTCAGGCACAAAGCCAACGGACGCCCTGAGGAACTGGAAAAACTGACAGAGCTACGTGAACTGTTCCTACACCTACTTGATCGTCAAACACGTAAACAATTCCGATTCGTGGCACACAGGTACTATGAACACGGAAACAAATGCGGCCGCATGTTGGCCCGGGCCCTCCGGAAACGTCAAACCCAGACATATATACATAAACTACATAGCGCTTCGGGAACACCGATTCTACACCCATCTAAAATTGCTGCTGAATTCCGAGCTTATTACGCTAAACTGTACAACATAGACTCTGACCCCTCCCCTACATCACGGGACACTAGACAAAAAGCGATTCGAGACTACCTGACTGCAGCCAGGCTTCCAACACTTACAGAGGAACAATCCTCAGACCTAGACGCCCCAATTACCCTAAATGAGCTTCGTGCCACGGTGAACTCCTTGCCCAACGGGAAGAGCCCTGGACCTGACGGGTTCACTAAGGCATACTATAAAGCCTTCCTGACTCACCTGGAGACCCCCATGTGCAATTTATTTTAACTCTATTGCAGAGGGAGGAACCATTCCGCCAGAGGCACTTCTGGCACACATCACTGTAATCCCGAAAGAAGGCAAGGACCCCACCGTCCCCCCGAGCTACCGACCAATCTCGCTCCTTAACCTGGACATTAAAATTTTAGCGAAAACACTAGCAAACAGACTTAACACACTAGCAAACAGATATTATCCACCCAGACCAAACGGGATTCATAACAGGAAGAGAAGCCAGAGACAACTCTATCAGGGCGGTACACCTTATTCACTGGGCCCGTGCTCGCCCTGAACCACAGCCTTACCTCATATTGTCAACAGACGCTGAAAAAGCGTTCGATCGCGTTGACTGGTCTTACCTGACGGAGGTGCTTCGATCACTGCGGATGGGTCCAAGAATGTTATCCTCTATATTAGCACTATACTCGGCACCTTGCGCACAAGTCAAGGTAAATGGAACCCTTTCAGCTCGCTTCCCCATCGGAAATGGCACGAGACAGGGGTGCCCCCTGTCACCTCTCCTGTTCGCTTTAGTGCTGGAGCCTTTACTCCGCACAATACGCGCTAACCCTGACATTAAGGGTCTTACGGTTGGTGACACGGAACACAAACTCTCGGCATATGCCGATGATGTCCTGTTCCATGTTTCAAACCCCCTGATCTCACTGCCCAATCTGATGAGGGAACTGAAGCTCTTTGGGTGTCTCTCAAATTTTAAAATTAATTTTTCAAAGTCAGAAATCCTTCCTATTTGCATGACATCCCAATTAACAACAAGCCTTAAATAAGCCTTCACTTTCACTTGGGCCACGTCGGCTATCCGATACCTCGGTATACAACTCACAGATAATTTTAACGGCATATTTACCGCGAACTACCTCCCACTGCTAACTACCATTCCCAATGGACACAAACGGCCTTCACATGGTTGGGAAGAGTGAACACAATAAAAATGAATATCCTACCACGCATACTGTTCTATTTACAGATGCTACCAATTCGATTACCCCGATCTTTTTTTGATAAAATATCTAGCATACTGTCTAAATTTATATGGAATGCGCGCAAACCTAGGATAGCTCTACGAGTCCTACGGCGCTCGAAACAGAACGGAGGCCTGGGCCTCCCAGACGTCAGAAGATACTACTGGGCTATAGCGATACAGAGGATGCTCAACTGGCGTTTCCACTCTTGCTCTAAGATATGGGTACCTCTAGAGAAATGTTTAGCGGGTAGAAACTTATCATATGCTCCCTGGCTATCCCGAGAGCATAGAGGATTGTCGGAGACAACGTCCCCCTTGACAACCCAGGTATTCTCAACCTGGGATAAGATTAACCCGCTGCTAAAATTGGCTCCCTCGGTGTCCCCACTGGCCCCACTAGGAGGTTTCCTATGGTTTCCTCCGGGAGAACGAATGGGTTTTTTTGAATCGTGGATAGAGGGTGGAGACGCCAGCTGTGGTAAACTTATGAAAGACGGCAAACTCCTGGGCTACGAATCTCTGCCTACGGGCTGACAGGGTACCCCAATGAACTTCTGGAAATACAGACAATTACATCACTTCTTCCAATTACACGGCCATAAGATTAGAGACCCCTCGGCTCTCACCCACCTTGAAAAACTCTTTATCGCAGAAGAACCTACACCACACTTAGTCTCAGAACTTTATAAACTACTAGGCTCCTCATTCCCTAACACCACACCTGCTTTTATCAGACGCTGGGAAAAAGACCTGGGCATTGTATTTGCAAAGACAGACTTGACTCACTTATATCAACTTACTCATTCATCCTCAATAGAGTCCAAGACCCAGGAAACAAACTTTAAGCTACTATCCCGTTGGTATAGAGTACCTGCGGACTTGGCTCGCTTCTATCCTTCCACGTCCGAACTGTGCTGGAGAGGATGTGGACAGAGAGGAACACTGAAACACATATGGTGGGATTGCCCTCAAATTAAATCCTTTTGGGAAGATATACGAAACCAAATCAAAATAGTGACAGAGATAGAAATACCCTTCTCCCCGACCCACTTTCTCCTGCAGGTCCCCCCGATCTCGCTACGAAAATACAAGAAAAGTGTGCTGCCGCATTTATTAAATGCGGCTAGGCGCCTGATCCCAATCCACTGGAAAAAACACACGATCCCCACACGTGCTGAGTGGATCAGAAAGGTCAGTGAGATCCGGGAGGCCGAGGACTGGGTGGCGACCAACAAAGGCCACAAGGATCGCTTCCATGACATCTGGATGTCATGGGCTGAATACACCTCGGACTCCACCACAGTGTCATCTAGTCTAGACGTTGCACTACTGGAACTGGCAGACCCTACGCTCAGAGTACTTAGGCTAACAAAAACTCAACCCTGTAGGCAAGACCCTATAACCTGACCTACCCGAGGCATATCGAACCCAGCTCCGAGGGGTCCGTTGCGGAGGCAGAGGAAGCCTACCAGTATTTGCAGGTAACCTGACCCATCCCCTCTCCCCTTCCCATTTCCCCCCTTCCCTCTCCTACTCCCCCTTCCCCCCCCTATTGTATCCCTCCCACTCCCTTTTTTATTATTTCCTTCTTATTCTTGTGTCTCTCTATTTATTACTGTTATTTTGTTATAATACTAGGGAAACTCGAGCGAAATAGCTACTTATGGGCCGTTCAATATAGAACCGAAATCCGCTGGGGGAGATCTCTGGATTTCTAAGAGCTAAATAAATTCTACATAAACAAACCACTGTTGCGTGATCACGGGGGCCTGTGTAGGAGCGGGAGGCGGACTGATGGAGGTTTTGGGCCCCCCCCTCCTGCCCCGGGCATGGGTCACTGGGCTATGTACCCCGCACATTCCAGAGAGCCCCTCAACTCAAACACACCCTCGCGAGCCCCCAGGCTGGCCCCATATCATTTACATATTTCATGGAAAAATAGAGCTTCCTAAGCCCCTGACTACCCCCTTAGCGGGTCTCATAGAGTTATACCTAGATTAGCACCTTACATTAGGATAATAGTAATGTATGTGTTTGTTCAACTTATATATTGAAGATTGTTACTGATAAGACCCTGCGAGGCCATCGCCTACATCATGATTTGCACTGTTGGACATGCCATGTAATGTCTTGTTCTAAAAATAAAAAGTTATTATACAAAAATGATTAAAAAAATGAAAGGAACAGTTTAAAAATAAAATAAAAAAGCAAAATAAATAATAGAAAAAAAACCCCACCCCTGTGCTCACGCGCAAAGACGAACGCAAGCGTCGGTCTCTTGTCGTATGTAAACAGCAATTAGCAGTAGACCTCCTCTGTCAATCTAAAGTGGTAACCTGTAAAGGCTTTTTAAAAGGCTTTTAAAAATGTATGTATGCACATTTGTGTGCAATCTTAAAGCATGTTGTGTTTGGTATCCATGTACTTGGCATCATCTTTTTTATTTAATCAAGCATTTGGGCAATATAGCTTTGCAAATACTGTGTGAAAAAAAATTGCAACACCCACCATTTTAATCTCTAGGGCCTTTGCTGTAAAAAAAATATATAATGTTTGGGGATTCAAAGTAATTTTCTAGCAAAAAATATATATATTTTCATGTAAACAAAAAGTGTCAGAAAGGACATTGTCTTCAAGTGGTTAGAAGAGTGGGTGATGTGTGACATAAGCTTCTAATGTTGTGCATAAAATGCCAGGACAGTTCAAACCCCCCTCCCAAATTACCCCTTTTTGGAAAGTAGACACACCAAGCTATTAGCTGATAGGCATGTTGAGTCCATGGAATATTTAATATTTTGCCACAAGTTTCGGGAAAATTACAAACTTTTTTTTTTTTTTGCACAAAGTTTTCACTAAATGATATATTGCTCAAGCATGCCATGGGCATATGTGGAATTTCAGCCCAAAATACATTCTGCTGCTTCTCCTGAGTATGGGAATACCACATGTGTGAGACTTTTTGGGAACCTAGCCGTGTACAGGACCCCAAGAACCAATCAACGTCTTCAGGCTTTCTAAGGGAGTAAAATGGTTATTTCACTTCCTCACTACCTATAACAGTTTCGGAGGCCGTAAGATGCCAAGATAGCACAAAATCCCCACAAATGACCCCATGGAAAGTAGACACTTCCAGTTATTTGCTGAGAGGCATGTTGTGTCCAAGGAATATTTTATATTTTGCCACAAGTTTCGGGAAAATTACAAATTTTTATTTTATTTTTATTTTTTACACAAAGTTGTCAGTAAATGATATATTGTTCAAATATGGCATGGTTATATGTGGAATTACACCCCAAAATACATTCTGCTGCTTCTGCTGAGTATGGGGTCACCACATGTGTGAGACTTTTTGGGAGCTTAGCCGTGTACAGGACCCCGAAAACCAAGCACCGCCTTCAGGCTTTCTAAAGGCGTAAAATTGTGATTTTACTCCTCACTACCTATCACAGTTGTGGAGGCCCTGAAATGTCCAGATAGCACAACCCCCCCAAATGACCCCATTTTAGAAAATAGACACCCCAAGGTATTTGCTAAGAGGCATGGTGAGTATTTTGCAGCTCTCATTTGTTTTTGAAAATGAAGAAAGAAAAGAAACTTTTTTTTTTTTTTTTCAATTTTCTAAATTTTGTGACAAAAAGGGAGATCTGCAAAATACTCAACATGCCTCTCAGCAAATAGCGGATAGTCAGACAAGCCAAAATGTCAGGGAGCCAGAGAACAGCAAGCAGGATCTGGAGCCAGAAGGAATGTCAGCTAAGCAAGTCTTTAACAGCAACACAGGAGAGCGTCTCTAGAGATGTGACCAAGGCGAAGGCAGAGATCATCGGGACTGGATGATGGATGATGGCTTATTACGCTAAACTGTACAACATAGACTCTGACCCCTCCCCTACATCACGGGACACTAGACAAAAAGCGATTCGAGACTACCTGACTGCAGCCAGGCTTCCAACACTTACAGAGGAACAATCCTCAGACCTAGACGCCCCAATTACCCTAAATGAGCTTCGTGCCACGGTGAACTCCTTGCCCAACGGGAAGAGCCCTGGACCTGACGGGTTCACTAAGGCATACTATAAAGCCTTCCTGACTCACCTGGAGACCCCCATGTGCAATTTATTTTAACTCTATTGCAGAGGGAGGAACCATTCCGCCAGAGGCACTTCTGGCACACATCACTGTAACCCCGAAAGAAGGCAAGGACCCCACCGTCCCCCCGAGCTACCGACCAATCTCGCTCCTTAACCTGGACATTAAAATTTTAGCGAAAACACTAGCAAACAGACTTAACACACTAGCAAACAGATATTATCCACCCAGACCAAACGGGATTCATAACAGGAAGAGAAGCCAGAGACAACTCTATCAGGGCGGTACACCTTATTCACTGGGCCCGTGCTCGCCCTGAACCACAGCCTTACCTCATATTGTCAACAGACGCTGAAAAAGCGTTCGATCGCGTTGACTGGTCTTACCTGACGGAGGTGCTTCGATCACTGCGGATGGGTCCAAGAATGTTATCCTCTATATTAGCACTATACTCGGCACCTTGCGCACAAGTCAAGGTAAATGGAACCCTTTCAGCTCGCTTCCCCATCGGAAATGGCACGAGACAGGGGTGCCCCCTGTCACCTCTCCTGTTCGCTTTAGTGCTGGAGCCTTTACTCCGCACAATACGCGCTAACCCTGACATTAAGGGTCTTACGGTTGGTGACACGGAACACAAACTCTCGGCATATGCCGATGATGTCCTGTTCCATGTTTCAAACCCCCTGATCTCACTGCCCAATCTGATGAGGGAACTGAAGCTCTTTGGGTGTCTCTCAAATTTTAAAATTAATTTTTCAAAGTCAGAAATCCTTCCTATTTGCATGACATCCCAATTAACAACAAGCCTTAAATAAGCCTTCACTTTCACTTGGGCCACGTCGGCTATCCGATACCTCGGTATACAACTCACAGATAATTTTAACGGCATATTTACCGCGAACTACCTCCCACTGCTAACTACCATTCCCAATGGACACAAACGGCCTTCACATGGTTGGGAAGAGTGAACACAATAAAAATGAATATCCTACCACGCATACTGTTCTATTTACAGATGCTACCAATTCGATTACCCCGATCTTTTTTTGATAAAATATCTAGCATACTGTCTAAATTTATATGGAATGCGCGCAAACCTAGGATAGCTCTACGAGTCCTACGGCGCTCGAAACAGAACGGAGGCCTGGGCCTCCCAGACGTCAGAAGATACTACTGGGCTATAGCGATACAGAGGATGCTCAACTGGCGTTTCCACTCTTGCTCTAAGATATGGGTACCTCTAGAGAAATGTTTAGCGGGTAGAAACTTATCATATGCTCCCTGGCTATCCCGAGAGCATAGAGGATTGTCGGAGACAACGTCCCCCTTGACAACCCAGGTATTCTCAACCTGGGATAAGATTAACCCGCTGCTAAAATTGGCTCCCTCGGTGTCCCCACTGGCCCCACTAGGAGGTTTCCTATGGTTTCCTCCGGGAGAACGAATGGGTTTTTTTGAATCGTGGATAGAGGGTGGAGACGCCAGCTGTGGTAAACTTATGAAAGACGGCAAACTCCTGGGCTACGAATCTCTGCCTACGGGCTGACAGGGTACCCCAATGAACTTCTGGAAATACAGACAATTACATCACTTCTTCCAATTACACGGCCATAAGATTAGAGACCCCTCGGCTCTCACCCACCTTGAAAAACTCTTTATCGCAGAAGAACCTACACCACACTTAGTCTCAGAACTTTATAAACTACTAGGCTCCTCATTCCCTAACACCACACCTGCTTTTATCAGACGCTGGGAAAAAGACCTGGGCATTGTATTTGCAAAGACAGACTTGACTCACTTATATCAACTTACTCATTCATCCTCAATAGAGTCCAAGACCCAGGAAACAAACTTTAAGCTACTATCCCGTTGGTATAGAGTACCTGCGGACTTGGCTCGCTTCTATCCTTCCACGTCCGAACTGTGCTGGAGAGGATGTGGACAGAGAGGAACACTGAAACACATATGGTGGGATTGCCCTCAAATTAAATCCTTTTGGGAAGATATACGAAACCAAATCAAAATAGTGACAGAGATAGAAATACCCTTCTCCCCGACCCACTTTCTCCTGCAGGTCCCCCCGATCTCGCTACGAAAATACAAGAAAAGTGTGCTGCCGCATTTATTAAATGCGGCTAGGCGCCTGATCCCAATCCACTGGAAAAAACACACGATCCCCACACGTGCTGAGTGGATCAGAAAGGTCAGTGAGATCCGGGAGGCCGAGGACTGGGTGGCGACCAACAAAGGCCACAAGGATCGCTTCCATGACATCTGGATGTCATGGGCTGAATACACCTCGGACTCCACCACAGTGTCGTCTAGTCTAGACGTTGCACTACTGGAACTGGCAGACCCTACGCTCAGAGTACTTAGGCTAACAAAAACTCAACCCTGTAGGCAAGACCCTATAACCTGACCTACCCGAGGCATATCGAACCCAGCTCCGAGGGGTCCGTTGCGGAGGCAGAGGAAGCCTACCAGTATTTGCAGGTAACCTGACCCATCCCCTCTCCCCTTCCCATTTCCCCCCTTCCCTCTCCTACTCCCCCTTCCCCCCCCTATTGTATCCCTCCCACTCCCTTTTTTATTATTTCCTTCTTATTCTTGTGTCTCTCTATTTATTACTGTTATTTTGTTATAATACTAGGGAAACTCGAGCGAAATAGCTACTTATGGGCCGTTCAATATAGAACCGAAATCCGCTGGGGGAGATCTCTGGATTTCTAAGAGCTAAATAAATTCTACATAAACAAACCACTGTTGCGTGATCACGGGGGCCTGTGTAGGAGCGGGAGGCGGACTGATGGAGGTTTTGGGCCCCCCCCTCCTGCCCCGGGCATGGGTCACTGGGCTATGTACCCCGCACATTCCAGAGAGCCCCTCAACTCAAACACACCCTCGCGAGCCCCCAGGCTGGCCCCATATCATTTACATATTTCATGGAAAAATAGAGCTTCCTAAGCCCCTGACTACCCCCTTAGCGGGTCTCATAGAGTTATACCTAGATTAGCACCTTACATTAGGATAATAGTAATGTATGTGTTTGTTCAACTTATATATTGAAGATTGTTACTGATAAGACCCTGCGAGGCCATCGCCTACATCATGATTTGCACTGTTGGACATGCCATGTAATGTCTTGTTCTAAAAATAAAAAGTTATTATACAAAAATGATTAAAAAAATGAAAGGAACAGTTTAAAAATAAAATAAAAAAGCAAAATAAATAATAGAAAAAAAACCCCACCCCTGTGCTCACGCGCAAAGACGAACGCAAGCGTCGGTCTCTTGTCGTATGTAAACAGCAATTAGCAGTAGACCTCCTCTGTCAATCTAAAGTGGTAACCTGTAAAGGCTTTTTAAAAGGCTTTTAAAAATGTATGTATGCACATTTGTGTGCAATCTTAAAGCATGTTGTGTTTGGTATCCATGTACTTGGCATCATCTTTTTTATTTAATCAAGCATTTGGGCAATATAGCTTTGCAAATACTGTGTGAAAAAAAATTGCAACACCCACCATTTTAATCTCTAGGGCCTTTGCTGTAAAAAAAATATATAATGTTTGGGGATTCAAAGTAATTTTCTAGCAAAAAATATATATATTTTCATGTAAACAAAAAGTGTCAGAAAGGACATTGTCTTCAAGTGGTTAGAAGAGTGGGTGATGTGTGACATAAGCTTCTAATGTTGTGCATAAAATGCCAGGACAGTTCAAACCCCCCTCCCAAATTACCCCTTTTTGGAAAGTAGACACACCAAGCTATTAGCTGATAGGCATGTTGAGTCCATGGAATATTTAATATTTTGCCACAAGTTTCGGGAAAATTACAAACTTTTTTTTTTTTTTGCACAAAGTTTTCACTAAATGATATATTGCTCAAGCATGCCATGGGCATATGTGGAATTTCAGCCCAAAATACATTCTGCTGCTTCTCCTGAGTATGGGAATACCACATGTGTGAGACTTTTTGGGAACCTAGCCGTGTACAGGACCCCAAGAACCAATCAACGTCTTCAGGCTTTCTAAGGGGGTAAAATGGTTATTTCACTTCCTCACTACCTATAACAGTTTCGGAGGCCGTAAGATGCCAAGATAGCACAAAATCCCCACAAATGACCCCATGGAAAGTAGACACTTCCAGTTATTTGCTGAGAGGCATGTTGTGTCCAAGGAATATTTTATATTTTGCCACAAGTTTCGGGAAAATTACAAATTTTTATTTTATTTTTATTTTTTACACAAAGTTGTCAGTAAATGATATATTGTTCAAATATGGCATGGTTATATGTGGAATTACACCCCAAAATACATTCTGCTGCTTCTGCTGAGTATGGGGTCACCACATGTGTGAGACTTTTTGGGAGCTTAGCCGTGTACAGGACCCCGAAAACCAAGCACCGCCTTCAGGCTTTCTAAAGGCGTAAAATTGTGATTTTACTCCTCACTACCTATCACAGTTGTGGAGGCCCTGAAATGTCCAGATAGCACAACCCCCCCAAATGACCCCATTTTAGAAAATAGACACCCCAAGGTATTTGCTAAGAGGCATGGTGAGTATTTTGCAGCTCTCATTTGTTTTTGAAAATGAAGAAAGAAAAGAAACTTTTTTTTTTTTTTTTCAATTTTCTAAATTTTGTGACAAAAAGGGAGATCTGCAAAATACTCAACATGCCTCTCAGCAAATAGCGGATAGTCAGACAAGCCAAAATGTCAGGGAGCCAGAGAACAGCAAGCAGGATCTGGAGCCAGAAGGAATGTCAGCTAAGCAAGTCTTTAACAGCAACACAGGAGAGCGTCTCTAGAGATGTGACCAAGGCGAAGGCAGAGATCATCGGGACTGGACGGCTTAGGTAGGCAGGACTGACGAGCAGTATAACATCAACAGGTGAGTCACTGTGGAGAGATAGGAGCTGGCAATTAGCTGACAGATGGAAGGCCAGCTTTGAGAAGGAAGGGCTGAGCCCAGCCCTGACAGTTATAGACACAGAGGGGACAGGTAGGAGCTCCTCCTGGTGCATATGGCCTGTATGGAGACAGGAATATCCCTGTCATCCACTACCATGTGCAGGTGGAGCCTACCCACCGGGTGGTGTGAAAAAACAAGGCAGCCCAGAGAACACACCATGCGCCATCCAGTGGACCGAACGGAAAATGACAGCCAACGTGTTTACAATGCAAAAAACATCATAATCACAAAAAAATGAAACAAAAAATAAATAAACGGATGATTCAAAAATATGAAAATAAGGATAAGAGGACAAGGAGGGATAAAAGGACATGGTGGTTGAACTATCAAATGGACACAATTAGCAAAAATTAATTATCCATATTGTATACATGCAATTAAGAGGACAATAATGTGATCACAGGATTGTATTGTGAAAGATACAGCACAGTATAAGGAAACCATGGTGTCACTAATCATAGTGTCCCCATAGTATCAGAAAGAGCATTTATATAGCTGATGGGTCTATGAAGCCATTATATAAATGATATAGCATGGAGCAGGAAAGTTGAAATGTAATTAAAGCTGGGACATTGAAGGGGGAGCTATAAGTTTAATTCACAGCCCCATGAAAGAAAGCCTGGAAGAAAAGAAAGATTTAAAGTTGAATGCCTCATTTAGGCCAGGTGGTGAGGTGGCCTGTAAATTAAATATCCATCTCAACTCACATTGGAGAAGACGCTTATTAAAGTCGCCACCTCTGGAGTTAAAATGTATATGGTCAAGTACCTTAGGGATAGATTCTGGGTGAACTAATGCCATATGGCGGCCAATGGGGACATTGGGGGCTCGTTTGCGTATGGTGGATAGATGTTGGTATCTTCCTTTCCAAAATTCATTTATGGTCGTCCCGACATTGTAGCACCCACATTCACAAGTGAGTAGGTACACTATGCCGGGACTCCTGCAATTTACATAATGTTTCGGACTAAAAATACGTCAAATTGGGTAGGTCAATGTAAACACATTGACCTACCCAATTTGACGTATTTTTAGTCCGTGTCCATGTATTGGCAGTAGCCACATCCACCACACGCAAAGGTTCCCAAGGTTTTACATATGTCACCCTTGATTGATTTGTGTTCACTAGCTACCAGTTTATCACCCAAAGAGGGGGCCCTCCTATAGGCGACAGCTGGCAGGATGGAAACAAATGGAGCAAGTAATGGATGCATTGTTAGTAGATGCCAGTACTTGTTTAAGGTTTGCCTAACTTGTTTGTGATGTGTCGAATAAGTTGTAATAATTCTAGTTGTATCGTCATTTGAAGGTTGTTTGCGTGCATTTAATAAATCTCAACGAGATGGGTTAATTGTTTTTTTATCTATAGGCTTTCTTGAGACAGGTACTTGAGTATCCCCTTTCTAGAAGTCTATTTTTCAGAGTGTTAGCCTCATTCTTGAAGCTGACATCATCTGAGCAGTTCTGGCAAGCTCTCAAATATTGACTGGGATTGATGCAAGTAAGGGTTTAGGATGGAAACTTGATGCGTGTAATAATGAGTTCCCTGCTGTAGATTTATGGTATAGTTCACTCGAAAGGCTGCAATCTGTTTGTTTTTTAATGAGTACATCCAGAAAGGTGATCTCACTTGTACTATGTGACATGATAAAACCTAAATTAAATTCATTAATATTAATACCATAAACACGTGTAAGAGATTATCCGATCCATCCCAAATTATGAACACATCATCTATGTATTGGTGCCATGCAAGCCCATACACATAGAAATCGAGTCATTGGTAAGCAGTGAATGTTCCCACTCCCCCAGGTACAGGTTGGCGTATGATGGGGCACAGCATGTCCCCATCGCCACCCCCTGTACCTGGACCATCAAAGCAAAAGGCATTATGGTGAAGTATAAATTCTAGAGATGTTAAAATGAAATCAGTGTAACTGGGTTCACATTCACTAGATTGTGACAATAGATGATGTATTACTGCAAGGCCCTTCTCATGAGGAATACAGGGCCTCAACATCTATAGCGACCAATTGGGCATTGTCCTCAATGTGCATATCTTGAATAATTTGCAAAAAATGGATAGTATCCTGTACATAAGATGACATACATGTTACCAGGGCCGCCATCGGGGGGGTACAACTGCCACAACTGTAAGGGGCCCCGTAGCCCACCCCGGCCAGAAGAAGGCAAGATGGGTGAAGGGGACCCGTGCTGTGCATTACAGAAACGATCTCACAGCTTCTGCTGTTCTCGTCTCATTGAGCTCAGACATCAAGCTCTTTACTGCCACCTCTGGCTACTATGTGCATGTGCACCCCTTGTGTGATCCGTACTCTCAGCAACATGTCAGCTTTGTGAAAACAAGCTGGGACTAGGTAGGAAGACCTTCTTTACAAGTAGGGGCCATGAGGGAAAGGGAGGGGGGCTGTTTGTGTACAGGGAAGGGCCAGAGCCTTGTATGTTAACAGATTTGTGTATGTGAGGGAATGGCATATATATATATATATATATATATATATATATATATATATATATATATATATATATATATAGGTGTGTGTGTGGGGGGGCTGCCATATATACAGGTGTGGGGGGCTGCCATATATACAGGTGGGGGGTGGGGCTGCTATATATACAGGTTTGTGGGGGGCTGACATATATACAGGTGTGTGGGGGGGCACTGACCTATATACAGGTGTGTGGGGGGGTGCTGACATATATACAGGTGTGTGTGGGGGGTGCTGACATATATACAGGTGTGTGGGGGGTGCTGACATATATATACAGGTGTGTGGAGGGGGCGCTGACATATATACAGGTGTGTGTAGGGGGGGAGGTGACATACATACAGGTGTGTGGGGGGCTGACATATATACAGGTGTGAGGGGGCTGATATATACAGGTGTGTGGGGGGGCGCTGACATATATACAGGTGTGTGTAGGGGGCTGTCATATATACAGGTGTGTGTGGCAGGGAGCTGACATATATACAGGTGTGTGTGGAGGGCACTGACATATATACAGGTGTGTGGGGGGACGCTGACATATATACAGATGTGGGGGGGCGCTGACATATATACAGGTGTGTGAGGGGGGCTGACATATATACAGGTGTGTGAGGGGGAGCTGACATATATACAGGTGTGAGGGGGGGCTGACATATATACAGGTGTGAGGGGGCTCATATATACAGGTGTGTAGGGGGGAGGCACTGACATATATACAGGTGTGAGGTGGAAGGATCTGACATATATACAGGAGTGTGGGGGGCGCTGACATATATACAGGATTGAGGGGGGCTGGGTGCGTAAAGGTGAGGTGGACGGTGTTTGGATTCGGTGAGATGGCCCATGGGCAAACCCTGGGGAATGTTGGTGGTCAGGCTCGGGGGGGAGCCCAGGCCTAAAGCTGTGTAAGGGGCCCAAAAATTTTTGATGGCTGCCCTGCATGTTACAAAGAGTTTAAGATGACTGTTCACTACTAGGGATTAGCTTCGAGTTCGAGTCAAACTCATGTTCGACTTGAACATGGGCTGTTCGCAAGTTCGCCGAAGAGCGAACAATTTGGGGTGTTCGCTGCAAATTCGAATGCCATGGAACACCCTTTAAAAGTCTATGGGAGAAATCAAAAGTGCTAATTTTAAAGGCTTATATGCATGGTATTGTCATAAAAAGTGTTTGGGGACCTGGGTCCTGCCCCAGGGGACATGGATCAATGCAAAAAAAAGTTTTAAAAACGGCCGTTTTTTCAGGAGCAGTGATTTTAATAATGCTTAAAGTGAAACAATAAAAGTGTAATATCCCTTTAAATTTCGTACCTGGGGGGTGTCTATAGTATGCCTGTAAAGGGGCGCATGTTTCCCGTGTTTAGAACAGTCTGACAGAAAAAAGACATTTCAAAGGAAAAAAAGTCATTTAAAACTATTCGCGGCTATTAATGCATTGCCGGTCCGACAATACACATAGCAGTTCATTGATAAAAACGGCATGGGAATTCCCCCACAGGGGAACCCCGAACCAAAATTAAAAAAAAAAAAATGACGTGGGGGGGTCCCCCTAAATTCCATACAAGGCCCTTCAGGTCTGGTATGGATATTAAGGGGAACCCCAGCCAAAATTTAAACAAAATGACGTGGGGGTCCCCCTAAATTCCATACCAGGCCCTTCAGGTCTGGTATGGATATTAAGGGGAACCCCGGACAAAATTAAAAAAATAAAATGACGTGGGGGTCCCCCTAAATTCCATACCAGGCCCTTCAGGTCTGGTATGGATATTAAGGGGAACCCCGCGCCAAAATTAAAAAAAAAAAGGCGTGAGGTCCCCCCAAAAATCCATACCAGACCCTTATCCGAGCACACAACCTGGCAGGCCACAAGAAAAGAGGGGGGGACAAGAGAGAGCCCCCCTCCTGAACTGTACCAGGCCACATGCCCTCAACATTGGGAGGGTGCTTTGGGGTAGCCCCCAAAACACCTTGTCCCCATGTTGATGAGGACAAGGGCCTCATCCCCACAACCCTGGCCGGTGGTTGTGGGGGTCTGCGGGCGGGGGGCTTATCGGAATCTGGAAGTCCCCTTTAACAAGGGGACCCCCAGATCCCGGCCCTCCCCCCTGTGTGAAATGGTAAGGGGGTACCCCTACCATTTCACTAAAATACTGTCAAAAATGTTAAAAATGACAAGAGACAGTTTTTGACAATTCCTTTATTTAAATGCTTCTTCTTTCTTCTTTCTTCTATCTTCTATCTTCCTTCATCTTCTTCTTCTGGTTCTTCCTCCGGTGTTCTCGTCCAGCATCTCCTCCGCGGCATCTTCTTCCTTTCTTCTCCTCGGGCCACTCCGCATCCATGGCATGGAGGGAGGCTCCCGCTCTTCTCTTCATCTTCTTCTCTTCATTTTCTCTTCATCTTCTTTTCGGGCCGCTCCGCATCCATGCTGGCATGGAGGGAGGCTCCCGCTGTGTGACGCTTCTCCTCTTCTGACGGTTCTTAAATAACGTGGGGGGGACACGACGGGACTTCCCAGTGGCATTCCCCGCCACAGGGAAGTCCCGTCAAGTCATCATGCGTCAGAGGGGGCGGGGTCACCGGGTGGCCCCGCCCTCCCTTTATTTAAGAACCGTCAGAAGAGGAGAAGCGTCACACAGTGGGAGCCTCCCTCCATGCCAGCATGGATGCGGAGCGGCCTGAAAAGAAGATGAAGAGAAGAAGATGAAGAGAAGAAGATGAAGAGAAGAAGATGAAGAGAAGAAGGGGAGCCTCCCTCCATGCGATGGATGCGGAGCGGCCCAAGGAGAAGAAGGGAAGAAGACGCTGCGGAGGAGATGCTGGACAAGAACACCGGAGGAAGAACCACAAGAACCAGAAGAACCAGAAGAAGAAGAAGATGAAGGAAGAAGACAGAAGAAGCATTTAAATAAAGGAATTGTCAAAAACTGTCTCTTGTCATTTTTAACATTTTTGACAGTATTTTAGTGAAATGGTAGGGGTACTTTTGTACCCCCTTACCATTTCACACAGGGGGGAGGGCCGGGATCTGGTGGTCCCCTTGTTAAAGGGGGCTTCCAGATTCCGATAAGCCCCCCGCCCACAGACCCCCACAACCACCGGCCAGGGTTGTGGGGATGAGGCCCTTGTCCTCATCAACATGGGGACAAGGTGTTTTGGGGGGCTACCCCAAAGCACCCTCCCAATGTTGAGGGAATGTGGCCTGGTACAGTTCAGGAGGGGGGTCTCTCTCTCGTCCCCCCCTCTTTTCCTGCGGCCTGCCAGGTTGTGTGCTCGGATAACGGTCTGGTATGGATTTTTGGGGGGACCCCACGCCGTTTTTTTTTTTTTAATTTTGGCGTGGGGTTCCCCTTAATATCCATACCAGACCTGAAGGGCCTGGTATTGAATTTAGGGGGACCCCCCACGTCATTTTTTTTTTTAAATTTTGGTTCGGGGTTCCCCTGTGGGGAATTCCCATGCCGTTTTTATCAATGAACTTCTATGTGTATTGTCGGACCGGCAATGCATTAATAGCCACGAGTAGTTTTAAATGACTTTTTTTCCTTTGAAATGTCATTTTTCTGTCAGACTGTTCTAAACACGGGAAACATGCACCCATTTACAGGCATACTATAGACACCCCCCCAGGTACGAAATTTAAAGGGATATTGCACTTTTATTGTTTCACTTTAAGCATTATTAAAATCACTGCTCCCGAAAAAACTGCCGTTTTTAAAACTTTGTTTTGCATTGATCCATGTCCCCTGGGGCAGGACCCAGGTCCCCAAACACTATTTATGACAATAACTTGCATATAAGCCTTTAAAATTAGCACTTTTGATTATTCATGTTCGTGTCCCATAGACTTTAACGGTGTTCGCGTGTTCGAACTAATTTTTTGCCTGTTCGCATGTTCTGGTGCTAACCAAACAGGGGGGCTCATCCCTATTCACTACACGACTGAGATTTTCAGTTAAGTTGCCACACCCAGATATGATAGTTCTGCCTGGGGGATTCGTAGAGTGCTTGTGCAACTTTGGTAAAGCATAAAAGGTTGCTTCCCTAGGGAACCCCACTCTTATAAATTCCCATATTTGTTTGAATATGACATTATGGTAAAATGCCACATCCACCATCAAATAAAAATCTTGAGTAAATTTATCTAGCAGTGACCTATGTATACGTCGATACCATTCAGAATTGCTGAGTATTTTTGTACACATTTCAACGTAGTGGACGCTGTTCATAACCACAACATTGCCAACCTAGTCAGAGGGTTTGATGACAATGTCTTGGTTACGAGCCAACGAGTCTAGCACCCTTTTCTCGTCATGATTGAGATTGGCATGAGACCCAGAAATGTTTGTCATTTTTTGGATATCCTCTGATACCAATTTAAGGAATACCGCTGCAATTATAATTAGAGCTAGGTGGAGGATATATTGTAGATTTCTTTTTTACGGAGGGATCAATAGTGTGTATACTGCCTTGTGCAGTGGATGTATTATCTACAGCTGCAAGAAGAGCCTATATATCAATTGAGTCAATTAGGTTTTCGGCTCATTTTCTTCCAGTAATGATATCAAATTGTCCAGTGCTTGTGTATCTTGATTAGTTTGCCCAGGTTCTAGGACTTGTTTCTTAGCATATAGACTTTTAAGCAAAATGTTGCATATGAAGAGATGGATGTCCTTGATGGCCTCAAACTTGTCAAGACTCGAGTCTGGGCAAAAAGTGTAGCCACATGCAAGGACAGCCATCTCATCCAAGGAATACGAGGACAGATTTACAACACTTAACATAGTTTGTGCGTGTTGGGTTTGTGTGATGTGCTTGAGGCTTTTTTTTGATGGGTCTGTATTCTACCCCTCATTTCATCTAAAAAAGTGCCTAGTGGTAGCTGTTGTGGACGTGGGGTGGCTAGTGTAGTGAGTGATGTGTTCGAGGAAGATCTAGAATGACTAGCCGGAGTATGTGTGTCCGATGTGTCACTATTAGTGTTGTGATGAGAGTCACTGCCATGACTGTTACCTGACCGTGGGGGAGAAGAGAAGGAGAAGGAGACCTCTACCATGCCAGATACAGAGTATGGTAGTCCCATCCCTGATGCACTTAAACAAAAAGAAATACCCCCTAAATGGGACTTTGAAAGACCACCAATTCTGATATAAAAATGAATGACTTTAATAATACCACATATTCAATACAAATGGGTGAAAAGACGTATAGCGTCTATACAGTACATACATAATACACAAAAACAAAACACAAAGAAAATCATAGTATACAAAGGAACATCAGTACTCTCCAATGATACCCGACGTGTTTCGAGTCTTTATAAAACACCTTCATCAGGGGTAGAGAGTGAAGTATACTCAAATAAATGTTAATTAATTTTGAATGACTCCGTATTCAAAACAGGAGGCAGCTGTTTCAGTAACCACAAAGGCAGACGCCAGACCAGGATAGCTGGATGCATAAAATATAATACGTTAATATTAATAATATAATAAGTGTGTACAGCAGTAAGTGTAGCAAATGTAGTTACTCAGTAAGCGAATAGGATCCGTGAGTCCCTGGTTTCATATGTCCTGTGGAAGACGAGATCCTGCATGAAGCATGGTGTCTATGTGTCAGACCCTGGTCTCATATGTCCTGTGGAAGACGAGATCCTGCGTGAAGCTCTGTGTCAGACCGGGGGGGAGAACCTTCCATATGAAAGGAATCGTCATGTGACTCGTCACCGTGACGGCTAAGTTTTTGTCTTCTCCGACCTTTGTGTTGAGTGGAGGACTGGAAGGATGGAAGGAAGAAGAAATAGGTGAGTGTACAGATAATTTGTGAATATTTGTGCGTCTATTTTTACTCAATGCTTTAGGGAAATTATTGGTTTGATTGACTTATCCATCCTCAAAGGCCCTCTTGTCACGCTGTCACTGTTCATGTTTATAAATTGTATTACATATTGTGTACTGGCACTCTGCTGCCTTTTACTTACACCAGTACTCCTATTTCTGCCTTAAAAGTCCAAGGGGGCGGCCCCTGTAGGACTTGTTGCATGTTTCCTCTCTTCATGTTTTAAGGAAGTTGGCAGTCCCATACACTCAAGTCCCACAAACTATTTTTCTCTCTTATGCAAAATACCTGCATAAGACCCCCGCTCATTGGGATATTGATTTGTATGTACAGTATTTCACAAAAGTGAGTACATCAGAGCTTCACAGGTTGCCACTGGAGTCTTCCACTCCTCCATGATGACATCACGGAGCTAGTGGATGTTAGAGACCTTGCGCTCCCCCACCTTCCGTTTCAGGATGCCCCACAGATGCTCAATAGGGTTTAGGTCTGGAGACATGCTTGGCTAGTCCATCACCTTTACCCTCAGCTTCTTTAGCAAGGCAGTGGTCATCTTGGAGGTGTGTTTGGGGTCGTTATCATGTTGGAATACTGCCCTGCGGCCCAGTCTCCAAAGGGAGGGGATCATGCTCGGCTTCAGTATATCATAGTACATGTTGGCATTCATGGTTCCCTCAGCACACATGCAGCTCCAGACCATGACACTCCCACCGCCATGCTTGACTGTAGGCAAGACACACTTGTCCTTGTACTCCTCACCTGCTTGCCGCCACACATGCTTGACACCATCTGAACCAAATAAATTTATCTTGGTCTCATCAGACCACAGGACATTGTTCCAGTAATCCATGTCCTTAGTGTACTTGTCTTTAGCAAACTGTTTGCTGGCTTTCTTGTGCATCAGCAGACCAATTTGATGCAGTGTGCGGCATATGGTCTGAGCACTGACAGGCTGATCACCCACCTCTTCAGCCTCTGCAGCAATGCTGGCAGCACTCATACATCTATTTCCCAAAGGCAACCTCTGGATATGACGCTGAGCATGTGCACTCAACTTCTTTGGTCGACCATGGCGAGGCCTGTTCTGAGTGGAACCTGACCTGTTAAATTGCTGTATGGTCTTGGCCACCGTGCTGCAGCTCAGTTTCAGGATCTTGGTAATCTTCTTAGAGCTTAGGGCATCTTTATGTAGAGCAACAATTCTTTTTTTTCAGACCCTAAGAGAATTCTTTGCCATGAGGTGCCCGTGCCATGTTGAACTTCCAGTGACCAGTATGAGAGAGTGAGAGTGATAGCACCAAATTCAAACACACCTGCTCCCCATTTACACCTGAGACCTTGTAACACTAACGAGTTACATGACACTGGGGAGGGAAAATGGGTAATCGGGCCCAATTTGGACATATTCACTTAGGGGTGTACTCACTTTTGTTGCCAGTGGTTTAGACATTAATGGCTGTTTGTTGAGTTATTTTGAGGGGACAGCAAATTTACACTGTTATACAAGCTGTACACTCACTATTTACAAAACTGTGAGGGTTGTACTCACTTTTGTGAGATACTGTATATTTATAGGCTATAATGGGCACCAGCGTTCACCCTCCCCTCTTCCCCCACCCCCCCTTTTTTTTTTTGCCCTGGCGTCCTATCAAGGAGATCAATGGACTAACTTTATATCCAAACTACACCATGATTTTGAGCAAAAATCATCCCTCGAATCTGAACTAGCATCAGTTTTTTCAATTAAAGTCAAACTTTGGAGAAAAAATCTCTACTATATTGACACATTAAATAATTTGAGGACTATATCACTGAGAATCTGAACCCCTATTGGGCTTAGAGTCCAGATTTTTTTCTTCATTTGACAACATCGACCCTGTATTTAAAATTGCTTGGGAGGATAATTTGAAATTATGTTCCAAAACAATGATGTCATTATTATTTGATGAATACTGCAAACGCATGACTGATTTAGATGGAAAATTGGAGAAATGACAAAACCAAATGATACCTCTACAGACATATACGCTCTTTACTGAGTTTGAAGAAAAATTAAAAGGTCCTCTAGAACAAAGATACAAAGATAGAGATATTTTGATCGAAAAGGATAAAAAGCTTCAGCGTGACAAGAGGGCCTTTGAGGATGGGAAAGCCTATAAATGGCAATTAAATCAAACCAATAATTTCCCTAAAGCATTGAGTAAAAATGCACAAATGTTCACGAATTATCTGTACACTCGCCTATTTCTTCTTCCTTCCAGTCCTCCACTCAACACAAAGGTCGGAGACGACAAAAACGTCGCCGTCACGGTGACGAGTCACATGACGATTCCTTTCATATGGAGGGTTCTCCCTCATGGTCAGGTAACAGTCATGGCAGTCACTCTTGTCACAACACTAATAGTGACACATCGGACACACATACTCCGGCTAGTCATTCTAGATCTTCCTTGAACACATCACTCACTACACTGTCCACCCCACGTCCACAACAGCTACCACTAGGCACTTTTTTAGATCAAATGAGGGGTCGAATACAGACCCATCAAAAAAAAGCCTCAAGCACATCCGCCCAAAATACACAAACCCAACACGCACAAACTATGTTAAGTGTTGTAAATCTGTCCTCATATTCCTTGGATGAGATGGCTGTCCTTGCATGTGGCTACACTTTTTGCCCAGACTCGAGTCTTGACAAGTTTGAGGCCATCAAGGACATCCATCTCTTCATATGCAACATTTTGCTTAAAAGTCTATATGCTAAGAAACGAGTCCTAGAACCTGGGCAAACTAATCAAGATACACAAGCACTGGACAATTTGATATCATTATTGGAAGAAAATGAGCCGAAAACCTAATTGACTCAATTGATATAGAGCAGTGGTTCTCAACTCCAGTCCTCAGGACCCACCAACAGGCCAGGTTTGCAAGATAGCTGAAATACATCACAGGTGATATCACTTGCTGCTCAGTGATTGCAGTATTCTAGTCTGCAACTCCCCAAGGTAATACTTAAAATCTGGCCTGTTGGTGGGTCCCGAGGACTGGAGTTGAGAACCACTGATATAGAGGCTCTTCTTGCGTTGTAGATAATACATCCACTGCACAAGGCAGTATACACACTATCGATCCCTCCTTAAAAAAAGAAATCTACCATATATCCTCAACCTAGCTTTAATCATAATGCAGCTGTATTCCTTAAATTGGTGTCAGCAGATATACAGAGAATGAAAAACTTTTCTGGGCCTCATGCCAATCTCAATCATGATGAGAAAAGGGCGCTAGACTCGTTGTCTCGTAACCACGACATTGTCATCAAACCCTCTGACAAGGGTGACAATGTCGGGGTTATGAACAGCATCTACTACGTTCAAATGTGTACAAAAATACTCAATTCTGAATGGTATCGACCTATACATAGGTCGCTGCTAGATAAATTTACTCAAGATTTTTATTTGATGGTGGATGCAGCATTTTACTATAATCTCATATCCAAACAAATATGGGAATTTATAAGAGTGGGCTTCCCTAGGGAAGACACCTTTTATGCTTTACCAAAGTTGCACAAGCACTCTACGAATCCTCCAGGAAGAACTATCATATCTGGGTGTGGCAACTTATCTGAAAATCTCAGTCATGTGGTGGACAGTCATCTTAAACCCTTTGTAACATGCATGTCATCTTATGTACGGGATACTATCCATTTTTTGCAAATCATTCAAGATATGCACATTGAGGACAATACTCAATTGGTCGCTATAGATGTTGAGGCCCTGTATGCAAGGGCCTTGCAGTAATACGTCATGTATTGTCACATTCCAGTGAATGTGAACCCAGTTACACTGATTTCATTTTAACATCTCTAGAATTTATACTTCACCATAACACCTTTTGCTTTGATGGTCCAGGTACAGGGGGTGGCGATGGGGACATGCTGTGCCCCATCGTACGCCAACCTGTTCCTGGGGGAGTGGGAACATTTACTGCTGCAGTCCTGCCTACTTAAGCCGTCCAGTCCAGATGATCTCTGCCTTCACCTTGGCCACATCTCTAGAGACGCTCTCCTGTGTTCCTGTTAAAGACTTGCTTGGCTGACATTCCTTCTGGCTCCAGATCCTGCTTGCTGTTCTACTACGCTGTTCTCTGGCTCCCTGACATTTTGGCTTGTCTGACTATCCTTTCCGATTCCTGAACTCTGGCTATGTTTTGACTACATTTACTCTGTTTACCTTTTTTTTTTATTATTATTATTATTAAACATGTGTGATTTAACTGTACTTCTGTCTCAGTCTGATTCATGGTTTCTGACAATAACGCAGATGGAGACTTCCTCTTCACCGGTGATGCGCTGGTACGTGACGTCATCACGCCCCGAGGGGTGGAGATACGCATGCGCCTCCATGTCAGGCAGACACTCTGAGTCCTGCCTCAGCTGTTTTTCATACAGCAAATGACGCCCGACAACCAGCATCCAACCAGGGTTGGCTTCCTCATCAGGTGATTCCTCCTATATAATAGTGCTCACACACAGCTGGCATGTCTTGGTCTGAGCACAGCCGTTCTGATGTTTGTGCTTCCACCATTATACTGAAAGGTAATGTACTATTCAAATACAGGAAATTCTGGGCAATATATGCCTCTGCTTTGCTGCCACATTTGCTGCACATTGGATATGTCTGTGTACTAATCTTAAAACCTTGATTGATTTCTTTTCGCTTTTATGGTCCTTTAGACAGTATTACCTCTCTTCTGGTGTAGCCATCAGAGTGTCTCCTGTGGATGTGAGTCTATTCAATATTCCGATCGCACACGTTCCTGGTAAAATGGCACATAAATAGTGGGTGCTGCAGCGATTACCAGTTGGGTTCTGGAAGCATCAGACAAACGTACATCTTCGCCAGCACACCATGGATCATCAAGAAGTTGTCCAAGAAGGTTTTTAATGAAAAGAAGTTACATTACAAAAGAGTTGCAACGTTTCGGGGCCGTGCAAGACCCCCTTCGTCAGGGATGTGACATGTCTGACGAAGGGGTCCTGTGCCCCGATTTGTTGCACCTATTTTATGAAGTAACTTCTTTTCATTAAAAACCTTCTTGGACAACTTCCTGTAGATGTGAATCAGTGGCCGGCCCTGGGTTTGCATGCCTGTACGCCTATGCTGTACGTGCGCTATTTCTCAGCCATCGTGGAATTTTCACAATTGTTTTTACCATTTCCCTATGTCCTTCAATGAACCTTGTATGTAAGTACCTTTAAGCCTAA
The DNA here is from genome assembly GCF_042186555.1 of Aquarana catesbeiana. NCBI lineage: Eukaryota > Metazoa > Chordata > Amphibia > Anura > Ranidae > Aquarana > Aquarana catesbeiana. The sequence goes on along the minus strand of NC_133324.1, from coordinate 351,981,616 downwards.
AAAAACATTTAGTTCACCATGTACTTGCCTTTTATGCACTACAGTATACATACTATGTACTGTATCTATGTTGCAGATAAAGATAAAGTCACCCAACACCCAAATGTAAACCTCCCCTTACGAATGAAAAAATATATACCAATACATTTCCGAAACATGTTGGGAATGTATGCTACAATACTTCACGGACTGACCTCAGCTTGACTATTAGCTTTGGGTTTGATATATATATCTATGTATCAACTGGTTCATTGGTATACCTTGTATATTTTAATGTCACTGTTCATGTTTAAAGAATGTATTATATATTGTGTATGTAGCGGGCACCTACTTTTATGTAGGTGACCTTTTTTGTTAGCTAAGTTACAGGAGGGAGATCCCTCGGGTGAGCCGGACAGGGTAGACGGAGGCCGGACTGTAGATTGGGGATCACCGCAGATTTTACAAAAAATATGGATTTATGGACAATTTGTTTGAATGGTCATCCCCTGAAGAGTTTGAGTCAAGTGATGAGGAAGAATTTTTCCTGGAAAGTTCTACTTTAGTGGAGGCTTCCACAGGAGTGTCAGAAAAGTTATCCGGTACATCTAAAACTCCAGTACCCCCTTTCAATGTTTCAAATACTACCCTTCCTACCAGGGCAGACACGTATCAACAGTGGGTCAGAAGATCTTCTGACACATGAGTTTTGCCTGGCAGAGGAAAGGTTAAAGATTTGCCCAGACTTTCAAGATTTCAAAGAGAGGTCCAGAGGAAGGTGGCTCAGGAGTGGGGCCTAGATTATCCTTATGTTCCTGAATGGATTATGGAGATTGTTGAAAGTTCCCAGGAAGCATGGGAGGACGATCTTGTTTGGGATTACCTCCATGTTCCTAAACCAAAAAGGACACCTGACAGTGAGGTCTGGGTCCGATTTAAAGACTTGAAAGAGCGATTCACAAGGATAGAGTGTTGGTGGTAAAGGCAGGACAAAACACCCGTAGCCACTCTATCTCGGTGAGAGGACAAGGGGACAGTCGAAAAAGGTTGCCTGACCCGAGGTACTATTTGTGAGCAGGATTGTTGGAAGTGCATTCACAAATATGTTTCAGTACCCATATTGACTGCAGGATGGCAGATGGGTTAGGGTGGGTTTTCCCCAAATAATTTGCCCAACAGGAGACTCACATTCATGGTGCCTAACAAGGACAACGTTATGGACACTAGAGTGTGCTTTTTCTGCTAAGTCCCTTTGCTGCACAAGTACTTCTACAAGGACTCTTGTTTAAGAGCCAAACAGAAAGTTTATTTGCCAACGGGCAGATGGATTCATTTGTTGAGCATGTCTGTTTAGGGTGCGCTCTGCAGGAAGTCTGTTAGACTCCTTTTGAGGGAGCAATGATACTAACAGAAACGTACATGCCATAAAAGATTGTATAATTGATTAATTACCCAATAGAGGATGATAACCCCCTCTGTTTGGTAATGTGTATAGTAGTTAGTATTAGTTACAGGGGCGTAACTACCACCATAGCGACCCATGCGGGCACTATGGGGCCCGCAGCCGAGTGGGGCCCAGTGAGGATAAGAGCACCGCCAGCACAGTGTCCCAGCCAGGGGAAGAGAGAGGAAAGGAAGAGGCGAGCTGTCCATATCAGCAGAGAGCTGAATTGCCCGATTTAAGAGCTTTCATTAGAACTTCCAGTGTTCCCGGGGCTCACGTCACATATCTACACCTTTTGGCCCGGTGCCTTTGATAGACAGAACGCCGATCCAATGCGGGACATGTGACATCATCAAAGGCGTCGGGCCAAGAGGTGGGGCTATGTGACGATGAGCCCCGGGAAGACAGGAAATTCAAATGAAAGCTATTACAGCGGGCTGATCCGGGTGGCTTGCCTCTTCCTCTGCATAGGTGGGGCTGTATGTGGCACAGGCAGACCAGGCTGTATTGGGCACAGGTCACGCTGTATGGGGCACATGTCACGCTGTATTGGGCACTGGTCACGCTGTATTGGGCACAGGTCACGCTGCATTGGGCACAGGTCACGCTGCATGTGGCACAGGTCACGCTGCATTGACACTAGGGCAGCTGTGGGGGGGGCTGTTTGCAGGGGGGCCCCATACAACAGTTTGCTATGGGGCCCTGCTATTTCTAGTTACGCCCCTGATTAGTTAGAAATGTTTTGTGTCTTCTTTTAGGCATATTAAAGATGTGACGGCTGTCTATCTTACAGATGAAGGCCTGTGGTAAGCAGAGTATTCCTCCTGCGGGAGTAGTGCTTTGGTTCCACTTGTATAGAGTGTTAACTGTAGGGACCTACAGTCAGGCCATGTAAATTGTATAAGTGAACACTATATTGTGCTGTTATTGTGTACAGTAATGTCGATGTTATTTCTGTTTCAAGTTTATTTTCCTGTTCCCCATTCCATTTGATGTAATGAGATGCTCTTCCCTCTTTAAACTTAAGGAGGTATTCTAAATTAATTCCCCACAACTGGGGACAGTTGTGATTTAAGTGGGGGGTGTATGTAGCGGGTACCTACTTTTATGTAGGTGACCTTTTTTGTTAGCTTACAATTTTAGGTAAATTTGGGCAGGCTTGTATCATATAGCAGACCTGTTTGTTTATTTGGGATCTGAGTGAGTGACAGGCAGTTTGTGTGCGAGTTCTGGCCAATCATTAATTTGTTTGGCAGGAGGCGGGACTCTCATATAAAAAGCTGGGTCACATGGTTAGTCAGGAGTTTGAGTTTGGAGAGAAGCCCAGCCTGGTTCCCGGAGGGGAGAGGTTCCCCCTCCGGGGAGCCAACGGAGCCCCCCCTGCGAGGAGGGTGGGGAACCGGCACCCGTAGAGGAGTAGATAACACCGTACAGCATGTAGTCGCTGGTGTCGTTGGCCGCCCCTGTGGGGAAGGGAGCGTGCCAGAAAAGAGGAAAGGAATGAAAAAATCATTGCAAAAGAAGTAGCAACTAAGCGGAAGGAAACTGAGTGATCAATTGTTTATGAGTGGCACATGGAACTATTGATCACGTGAGTGAAAACCCAAGGGAAGGGTACTGCCAGAGGCTGAGGGATGTTGGTACGCAAGTCAGTGAGACAGGTGGTGATGGCCTGTGACTTTGGGTTCAACAATGCCCCGGGATTCCAATCAGTCAAGCGGGAGGAGTTATTCAGAGTGACTTTTCTTTGGCTCAACTTGGGAGTACCATGCAGATGGGAAGCAGTGGTAAAGAGGTGGCGGTAAAGCTACTAGTACACATATAGAGATACAGACTGTTCTTGAAAAGTTCTGCAAATGAAGAAGTTATTCAGAGTGACTCTTTATCAATTATTCTCTATCAAATCTACTTCCATCTTCCCTGATGAAGAAATCACATAGAGTGATTTCCTATTATCCGCAATGATTCTAGGTCTTTGCATGAAAGGCAAAGAAAAAGATTACAGAGCAACAAAAGAGCATTTCAGAGAACCCTTCTCCTATCCCCGTTTATGTTACTTAAATAAAAGCAAGAGAAAAATGCAATATGGACTGTTTCTGATTGTATGGGCTGCGATGGGTCAGATGGTAAACGTGAATTACGGATGTAATAATGAATCAGACGCTCCTTTGGGGGTAAGCGCTACATATACTTAATAAAAGGGGCACTCTGCTGCCTTTTACTTACTCCACTACTTCTATTTCCGCCTTAAAAGTCCAAGGGGGTGGCCCTTGCTGCACTTGTTGCATTTTTCCTCTCTTCATGCTTTAGGTATGGCATAGTCGTAGTGTTATTTTTTTTACTCTCTATATTTTTAAAGTCCCACAGACATGTTCCTTAAAGGTTCTATGTTATTGAGTACCAAATGTCATCATGTCAATAAGGACATTTACTGTGACCAATATACTGTACATGCAAGGGATTAATGATGTAATGATGGTGGAAGATACCCTCTAGAAATGGCAGGTCCAGAATTTAGTTGCTGCTTTGTCATGTGTGGTCATCTTTTCCTACGCTGTTGCTTCTGGATCCAAGTCTTAGCCATTGGGTGGCTAATTGTTATGTAACTCGTGAGAATACACAAAGGCGTTACATTGTCTTTGGCTCCATTCTTGGCATCTTACAAATACTGGGAATGTGCCACGACTATATATGTAACTGTAACAAAATGAAATATAGTTTGCTAAAGCACAAAGAATTAGCAGAGAAGCAGCACAACACATGCTGCACACCAATGATGTCACCTCTTTATAAAAGCTTTATTTGGCCACAAGAAACATACAAGATGTTACCACCCAGGGACCGCTCCTCCTTAACATGTTTCATACTGATGGACTTAGTCATAAGGACATAAGGACAAAAGTGCCTGGGGCCAGGAGGCAGCTACTTATATACCAAACACAATTGAAAGCAGAATGGATAATCTAATACTCTCCTTCAGTCTCTGATATAGGGTTGCCACCTCATCCCTTTAAACCCGAACACATATGAATTACACAGGTTCTGAGGCTAATTTAATGCGGGTAATGCACCAAGTGAGTTTAATTACCACCTTAATCAGCCACAGAACCTGTGTAAATAATATGTGCTCGGTTTTAAAGGGATGAGGTGGCAACCCTACTCTGCTAGCTAGGTTACCAAACTTGATCCAGAGACCTTGAGGAGGGAAGATAGGATGTCAACAGTAAGTATACCACCTAATTTAGGTCTAAAAGCGATACGTCATCATCTTGACTGCTACACAGAGTACTGCATGAACCTCAAACATTTCATATTAGAAGCAGTTATGTATCTGTTGACCCACAATGATTTTTTTTTTTATGGGAGTTGTTATCTCCATGCTCCTACATGGGTGCAAAGTTTGTTCCCACCTATGCCAGCTTAAGGGTGGAATGTCACATCTTTGTGTGTTGCGTTTGTTAAAAATATGATTTTTTTTATATTAATCAGACATAAGATAAATGGGACAATATTACAATAGTGAGTTGGTCAGATTACTGTCAGTTTTTTTGGCTTGAGTAGATTTCTCAAACAAATGCTGTTTTATACAATGGGGGCAGATATCATTGTTGTATTCAATTGACAGTTCAATTAACAGGCTATTGTCTCTATAGCTACAGTAAACAGGTAAGACATTACTTGTTTGAGATTCTTTCAGCTTTCAAACTGAAAGAATGACTGTTAAATTACTATCTTGGTTTGAGTAGACAATGGTACGTAGATACCATTTTTGTATTCAATTGACAGTTTTCAACAGTCCATTGTTTCTACAGCTACAGTAAATAGGTATGTTTTCTGTTGTTTGGTAACTATGGTAAACAGCCTGACACATAAAAGGGGTGAGTAGGGACACACACACACGCCATCATGCTGTAACATCTGATGCCACTCATGATAGAAGAAACTTGCCTGATGCTCCGAATCGTTGCCAATGGAGATCACGAACATACAGTAACAGAAGATAAGTAACCTTTAAGTGTATTTGTACTATTATAGACCATAGGCTGTTCAGTTTGCTAGGCATTTTGCTTGTTTTAGATATCTATCAGTCTTGTATTGTATTCCTAATATTGTAATAGTTTTTGTATGTACAGCATCTTTGTATAGTAAAGCACATTTACACACTTCAGAAATCTCAGCCTCCTTGCTTATACCACAGAGTAACCTTGCTAGATAGAAGCAAGCAAAACATTTGGGGGCTCATGCCGCGATCTGTGCTGTAATTCAACTGAAGCAGACCTGTTTTTCTGTAGTGTGTTGTGTAGCTTGTGCTAGGTAAAATGCTACGTAAGCTGTTTAGGAAAAGCAAGGCTGCAGAGGGTTCTGGTGGCCAGAAGGAAGTGTGCAGCTTACCTATCTGGGCCAGAGACAATGAGTGGGAGCCTCTTGCTAAAGAATTTGTGAAATATGCTTCTCCCTTGAAGCTGACTTGGGGCGATAAAGTCTCAGATCATTTTGTGGATTTTAGCCTTAAGGGGTTGGATTTAAGTAAAAAAGAGAAGGGGACAGTGTCCACAGTGGGCTGGTATTTCCTTAATGCTATTTACACTGAATCACAGAGAAGGGAGAAGGCAGAGGCAGAAGTTAAGGTATTAAAAGACCAGCTAGCAGTTGCTTCAGAGTGTGTGAGTTCAACTGCTAGTCGGACTGATGATTTACAAGAGCGGTGTGCAGCCCTCATGACCAAATCAATTAATGCCTTAAGGAAAAGGAAGGGCTGTAAACCTGTTAGTAAAGCCAGGGTATGTGCCATTGTCACATCCCAAAATTGGGTTTGTGAGGATGTGCTCTCCTCAAATGATAGTGAAGATGAGGAGATAGAGTTTGATATTTCGCATGATGATCTGCTAGTGCGAAAGAAAAAGTATGCCAGACCTCTCATTACTAAGCATAGGAAACGGCAACATGATAGAGAGGATATGGCAGATGGGGAGGTGCATTATTGCAACCCCAGAGATGTTGAATTTGAAGAAGTACGGGAGTTTACACAAACTGAACTCCATGATCTGGCAAAACAATACAAACAAAGGTCTGGGGAGCCCCTATTGACCTGGCTCCTATGCTTATGGGATGAAGGGGCGGACAGTGTTGTTTTGTCAGGTAAGGAAGCAGTGACTATGGGAGTGTTAACCCATGATCCACAATTGCGTCAGGCAATGCAAAAAGCCCAAGAGTTTAGCGTGAATTTTTCACTGTTAGACCTCGTGAGAGATGGAATAGTCCGAGTATACGCTAGTCCTACTGACCTGGAAAATACCTACTCATGGAGAGCAATAGGAGAGGGTATTCCCAGGTTACGTGAGATGGGTTGTATAACTGGATTAAATACGTTTCCAGAATGGATGGGTCCAGATATGGAACCCTTTACGTCTGCTCTGCGCTCTAAGCTGATGAAGTCTGCGCCATTTAATCTCAGGGCTCCATTATTGTCCTTGTTGGGAGGCCTGGGATTAAACAGCAAGATTCATGAAGCCACAACCCTTTTAAGCCAGTTGGGGGAGCTAGAGGAGATTAAAACAAAACCTGTCAGGGCAGTAGATAAGGTCAAGGCCAGACAGGAAGAATACAAGCAGAAAAGAACAGAGAAGAAAGGGAATGGGGTAGAGAAGACAGGAGGTGAAGAGAAAACCAGGCTTGTTATTTCTAGGAAAGAAATGTGGGTGGACCTATTAAAGGCAGGAGTACCTAAAGATGAGATAGATGGGATTTCTACTGCAGAAATGCTGAAGAGGTGGAAACATTTAGTAGGGAAAACTGTCAGGGTTAGAAACATTACTCCTAGTGAAGATAACATCAGCCTAGACTTAGAGGAAACAGAACAGACCCCTCCTGTTAGCCCCAAACCAATTCCCAAAACTGAACATGAACTCAAACCCAAATCCCTTTATCCTGGGGAGGAATTAGAGAGAATCAGAAAAGGGGATTGGGAGGTTCCTTATCCTTTATGAAGGGAAGATGAGTCTCCTGTAATAGCCGTGAGGGCAGTGACAGCAGGAGACCGACGCCCATATGCACCTGTCACTGTATGGTGGGGGAAGTCTCTTCTCCTACACATGTAATGGCTTCAGTTGATAGCGGAGCCGAAGTTACACTTTTACAAGGAAATCCTTCCCATCACAAAGGAGAATTGATTTATGTAGAAGGTTTGGGAGGGAAAACTACACCAGCAGTTAGGATATGGGTGAAATTGGCTATTGGCAAGGGATCAGGATTTATGAGAAATGTTTTGGTATCAGAGTTACCTGAAAATATTCTTGAGATGGATATACTTCATGGTCAGTCAATTCAGACTGAAAGAGGTACATTTACATTCGGGTATCCTGATAAAGCGTATCTGGTTAGGGCGGTGAAGGCTGTGGTCAGAGGTCATGCGAAATGGACCCCTGTCTACATTCCTCCACCAGAGAAGCCAGTCTGTCTCAAGCACTACAGACTTCCTGGAGGCCACAAAGAAATTGGGGAGACTATTTAAGAACTGTTGAGAGTAGGGATCCTTAGACCTGCTGTAAGTCCTTTCTTGTCTCCGGTGTTCCCAGTAAAGAAACCTGATGGAACATATAGAATGACTGTGGATTACAGAGGTCTAAACAAAGTGGCACCTCCATTGAAGTCAGCTGTACCAGATATGATCTCAATTGTTGAGAAAATTGCTAAAGAGGCAGGAGAATATCATGCTGTGATAGACCTGGCTAATGCTTTCTTTTCAATTTTGATAGACCCAGAGTGTCAAGACCAGTTTGCTATGGTGTGGGACGGTCGTCAGTACACTTTCACTGTCCTTCCGCAAGGCTATCTTCATTCTCCAAAGATTTGTCATGGACTGATTGCTCGAGATTTAAGTACCCTGAATTTGAAAGTCGCTGTGTTTCTCTACATTGATGACATCATGATCTCTGGGACAAAAGAAGATGTAACTGAAGCACCGTACCTGCTGATCGAGCACTTGGAGAACAGAGGGTGGGCTATCAACAGAGACAAAGTCCAAGGACCTGCCACAGAAGTGAAATTCCTGGGAATGATGTGGACTGGGCCGCAGAGGAAAATTCCAGAGACAGTTGTGCAAACGATCCAGGCGCTGTCGCCCCCTACTACCAAAACGAGGCACAGAAGTTCATTGGAGTTGTGGGGTTCTGGAGATCGTTCATCCCACAACTTGGACTGATTCTGAGGCCTATATATAATGTCCCCAGAAAAAAGACTGAGTTCTCATGGGGTTCAGAGCAGCGGACTGCATTCCTGGCTGCTAAAGAAGCTATTTTGCAGCATCAGGGATTAGGACCCGTGAGACAAGGAGTACCATTTCAGCTGGATGTAGTGGAGCAGATTAGTACCATATCTTGGAGTCTCTGGCAGCCAAATGAAAAGAAAGGACTGAGAGCAATACCCATTGGATTTTGGACCAAACAACTGACAGGGACACAGAAGAGATACACGCCCCTAGAGAAGTACCTGTTTGGGGCCTACACAGCACTTCAACATGTAGAGACCATTACAGGAAAGGACACAGTCACCATCCATACTGCATTGCCAATAGCAGAATGGGTGAGAGATAATGGACTGACCACTAGGGCAGCTGTAGCCCAGAACCAGACACTGATGAAATGGAAGTGGTACCTTCAAGAAAGAGGGGGTATTGCAGCTGGGGATGTTAGAGACATTTCAAAACAGTTGGTAGGGTTTGTCACTTTTACCAGCACCCGGCCAGAAGAAGAAATTCCTCTGCTGCAGTCATCTCCCATTCAAGAGGCTCCACCCTTTGAGTCTCTGTCAGAAGGTATGAAGGAGTCAGCGTGGTTCACTGATGGTTCAGCCATAGTCACCTCGTCTGGACGTAAATGGACAGCAGCAGCCTACAACCCAAGTACAGACATAGTCCTGCAGGAGACCGGAATTGGAGGGTCCACTCAGTATGCAGAGTTGAAAGCTGTGGTGATGACTCTTCAGGAGGATCCTTCTTCCCATGTCACTATTTACACTGACAGCTGGGCGGTTTTTAAAGGACTGACAACTTGGATGCCCACGTCCAATGAATGGATAATTCATTGAAAGGTGGTGTGGGGAGGCAAGGAAGTCTGGGACTACATCTGGAAGGAAGCTCACTCCCGCACCATAAAAGTGGGGTATGTTGATGCACATGTGCCCCTAGTCCCAGACTTTGAGAACTATAACAGAGTTGCAGATGAAATCGCCAAAGTGAAGGCAGTTGTGCCAATTGATCCTGTCTTGATGAACTTGGCCATCTGGGCCCACAAGCAATCTGGACATTTGGGGCAGAAAGCAACATATGAATGGGCACAGCAGAGAGGATTGCCTATATTCATGGACATGATAAAGACTGTAATAGGGAACTGTACAGTGTGTGGAGAAGTGCAACAATGACCATTGCAAAAGTACTCCACCGGGTGGATTAAGAGGGGTGAGAGGCCTGCAGAGATCTGACAGATCGATTACATCAGTGCCCTGCCCCAGGGAAATAATGGACTGAGATATTGTTGCACTGCAGTGGACAACTATTCAGGACTTATGCTTGTTCATCCCTGCAAACGTGCAGATCAAGCCGCAACGCTTCAACTGCTCCAGAAACTTGTCGTTGCTTATGGTTGTCCCAAACAAGTCCAAAGTGATAACGGCTCACACTTCACTGGATCAACAGTACAGCAGTGGGCCAAAGATTCTGGAGTGTACTGGTTGTGCCACATCCCATACCATCCACAGGCAGCTGGTTTGATTGAAAGATACAACGGCTATTGAAGGACCAGATACGCAAACTTACACCCACACATACACTAAGGGGGTGGGATCGGGTCCTCACACAGGCAGTCATGTTGTTAAATTCTAGGCCAATAGCCAAAAGTACACCATATGAGAGGATGGTAGGGGCTGGGGCACAGATTCCACAGCTGGAGTGCAGAGTTCAGTATTTATGTAAGGTTCCTGAACAGGGCTTAACAGATACCATGTTACTGCTTCCCATGACATTGAAACCAAGGGTGACGTATATGAAGCTGAAGCCTATCTAGGAATGAGAGGGAATCTGGCAGGAAGGTTTGAAGTTACATTTGCATTGACAGATGAGCTTCAAGACAGTGGCTGGGACTCTGACTGGTTAGTGGATACTTCTCAGCAAGAGTGGAAAGTGAGGCTACATAACAGCAAACCTTCCAAAATAAACAGCATCTTCTGATCTTCTGGGAAATATCAGTATATTTCCTCTCCTCCCTATTGATGTTCTTTGGGAGGGTCAGACGTGGGTACAGGCAGGGGGCAAAGTGTTAGTCAGATATCCAGGCAAGAAGCCATTTAGAGGCGAGATTGTAGCTGAAGGGCTTGGATCTACTGTTTATGTATTATTAGACGGAACAGATAATCCGCTTTGTTTTCCACTCCACAGGCTGTCTCCGATTTGATCCATAGGACATGATGGAAAGAATGACAGAAGATCGCAAGAGCTGTGGAGAGCATGGCCTTTGATGAACTACAAGCCTGGACTTTCTAAAGAACTTTTGAATGAACTTTCTAATGAACTTTTAAAGACTGAAACACCTTCTCAATGACAGAAATTGCATTCAAGGAAAATGAATGTTTAAAATGAGTTTTCATAGTAATGAAGTCATTTTCCGTATGGAGTCTGAAAGAGAAAAAATCTAGGGCGGAATGTGTTGCGTTTGTTAAAAATATGATTTTTTTTATATTAATCAGGCATAAGATAAATGGGACAGTATTACAATAGTGAGTTGGTCAGATTACTGTCAGTTTTTTTGGCTTGAGTAGATTTCTCAAACAAATGCTGTTTTATACAATGGGGCAGATATCATTGTTGTATTCAATTGACAGTTCAATTAACAGGCTATTGTCTCTATAGCTACAGTAAACAGGTAAGACATTACTTGTTTGAGATTCTTTCAGCTTTCAAACTGAAAGTATGACTGTTAAATTACTATCTTGGTTTGAGTAGACAATGGTACGTAGATACCATTTTTGTACTCAACTGTGCTCAGATATCTTTAGCTTTCCTCACTACAAGGAATCTACTGTTCCCACTATATCCAAACGGATTATAGTTAACGAGCTCCGACTAGCCATTGAAGAATATCAGCTATGCAACGTCGACTTTATTGCCATTACTTATAGAGTAATTAGAGTAATGTAGGGCCCTAACATTACTCTTCTCTAGACCCACTCTCCCTTCCCAAAATAGCGTGTAGGCTGGCCAGGTTCCATCTTTTATAGTGTGGTAGTGTAAGCAGTTAACTGAAACATCCATCTAGGGGGTAACATCATTATCTCTAAAGGAAGTATATATATATATATATATATATATATATATATATATATGGCTTGGAAGGTTCACCAGGTCATGGCCGTACAGATGAGCAGGTAATTCTAAGCAGTCCTCTAGGGGGCCGTGCTACATGTAATACATTGTGTATTTTTTTAACACATTGTTACTTATTTTATTTGGCACCACTCTCCAAAAGTCCCATGGGCAAATCTTTTCCTTTTTTGGTTCTAGCTTATTCACTTACTATTTTATTAAGAGATGACGCCATTGGTGTGCAACATCTGTTGTGTTGCTTCTCTGAAATTAAAAGTGTGTATGGGGCTCCTCTCGCTGGCACCTGGAATGTCTGTAGCATAGGAGAAGTACTTGTCTTTGGAGTAGTAACACTTGATTTGGATTGTATAACAATGTGTTAACAATTGATTTTATTTTGCTGCATCAGGCCCCTTTCACACCGGTGGACTGATCGGGTCCAACTGTGAGTTGTTTAGGCAGAACCGATTGGACCATCCATTGCTCTCTATGGAGCAGAGGGTGTCCACGGACATGCATGGCCTTTCTCAGGGAGAGTTTCCTAACAACAGCTGACCATGCCTGCCCATGTGTATAGCCACAGAAGTCCATGTAACAGAGTTACAATGCTGGAGCACAACTAAAAGTCAGAGACAGAGCATTGTCACCTAGACACATATTTCATATATGAAATTCAATTCGTTCCGAATTAGTTTTTTAACGATTTTCGACAAATTTGTTAATTCAGAAATATCCGAATTAACGAAACGTGTTTAACAAATTTTTCCAAATATTCAAAAATTCGTAAATTCGAAAATCCGAAAACCCCAAAATTCGAAAATCTGAAATAATAACCAACTAATAATAACTTAACCATTACTAACTATTAAATTATAGGTATTGGAATTTTCTTTCAAATTTGGCTGTTAGTGAACGTAACGAATATGAATTATCCAAAATAAACAATGCCGTATCAAAATTAAGTGAACGAAACTAATTAATAATAATAAATAACAATAATAATAATAATAAAATAATAAAAATGTTTTATTATTATTATTATTATTTGTTATTAATTTGTTCCGTTCCGTTTGTTTAGATGCAGCATTTGTTATTTTGGATAATTCAGAACTTCAGATAAATTCGTATTCGTTACGTTTACTAACAGCCAAATTTGAAAGGAAATTCCAATACCTATAATTTAATAGTTAGTTATTAGTTAGTTAGTCTTTATAATTTTTGGATTTTCTTTCTTATTTTCGGATTTTTGAATTTACGAATTGCGATCATAACGAATGACCCCCAAAAACGACAAAAAAAACAAAATGAATGAAACGAAAATGAAAACGAACACATTTTTCAGCAGTGCACATGTCTATTTTCACCCTATTAAGGGCCTTCATAGCAGGATCACAATGAATTGTTTAAATGAAAGCTGTAGATTCTAAAAGATTGAAAATTAATTTTAAAATTACATTGATATGTTAAAGTTTGGGTTATAGTTAGGGTTTCCTGACACCTGTGCACTCTCCCCTTGCTGTTCTCCAAGGATCACAATGAGCCCAGTAGTAGGCAGCACAGGTAGTAGAAATAGGTAGCAGTAAATAGAAATGACATCTAAGGTTTTAGGAAATATGCAACAATAAATATTATAAACCAGTGCTTGGATATAACCTTCTATAAACAAAAAACTAAACATACATAGCAGCTAGTATAGTTTGTAGGCCAAACAAATAAATCATATAATAAAGTAAGAATGAAGCGCTATCCCTTTAAGACAACGTCCCCTACTGATGAAACGTATAAGATGGAGCTAAGGCATGTGACTTCATCATGTACTGACACGGACCGCTGCCATCTTGCTAGATGGTCTCTCTAGTGATATATATACATGCTGTCAATCGACTTGTGAAATGTAAGTGCAATACTTAATTCAAATAAACTGGTTTTAATTAACGTACTTCACCAAGAGGAGACTGTTCCTTTTGTCTTAACATACATGACATTCTGGTGAGATAAGTAAGCGCTGTTGTAGCATTGGAACCGTGGTTGATGTCCTTGGATACCTGGCACCTAAACCTTGCCTGGAGTACTTATGCTGCGCTATTTGGCTGCAAGCCAAATTTCTCTGGTAAGAGTCTGCATGAGTGGTATGGAGGTGCTGGTGGAGGAACTTTTCATCTATTTGATTACTACATACAGCAATTACTTCACCCCCAATTATATGGACCTATAGCACATATCTCTGGACTTTCTAATAGTGAATCCTGTTTTATTTATGATTTATGTTTATGTGTCTACAGGGCTTTTTTTCTCAGAGAATAGGTGCAGGAACTCAACCATGCCCACCACACATACATACCTGCCAAATGGCATCAATGCATACAACCCCTCCCTCCACTGCCCTCATCTTCTCCCCCCTCCTTAAAAGCTCCACCACCTGTCATATTTCTTACCTTTGTTGCAATATTAAGCTGAAGCACCTATCCGGCTGTAGTACCTCCCAGCATAGTATACTATACTACAGTCACTTGCAAGGGAGATCATGCAGTAGGAGCATCAACAACTGGTCACCAGGGAAAAATGGAGACCACAGAGGGTGCAGCCTCTCCTGCCCATGACTGCACTGAACCCTGGGCACCTGTTCTGTATCTCCCTTGTGCCTGTCTGGCACTCAGTGGGATCTGCGCAGGAGATCTGACCTGTGGGAGCTACTGGGGGGATAAGCTATCATTTGTAAACGCAGAAGCTGGACTTCAGTGTTACCAAGCGATAGTCGTGAGCAGGCAGCAGAAGACCTGAGCCAGAGGTGGTGGAACTGAGTTCCCCCTAGTTCCTGCTGAAAAAAAGCTCTGTGTGTCTATGTGGACCTTTACAGCTAACATTACTATCCATTTAGGCACATGATCTTTTAACCTCTGATTGTATTTTTATATTATTATTCTTTTGGTTTATATACATTCACTTTTTGGGGTTCTATGCTTTGAGAAACCCCAACTTTGTATGTGGTCAAATGCTCTTAAAGGGATATTGCCACATTCTTACTTTTTTATATATATTTTAGGAAATATGGTTTTCTAGTTGTTTAAAAATACACTAATCATTTAACAAAACAGATTAAATTGTATAGTATGTAGATAATATAGTTAATTATTGAGTAATTATTGAGTTTGCTCCATACTGGACAGTGCACATGTCAGAGTTATACATTAGGGAAATGTTTAAATTACAATTCTCCAGAATGAGGTGCCACTATCTGATTGCACAGTCTATGAAGATTTTTTGTGAAATGTATTTCTTTGCCTTTGATGTAAGATTACTAGATTGTAAAATTAGATTAGAACATTTATGACCAACTGTGACAAATAAAGACCATGGAGGTTGATTTAATAAAGGCAAGTGCAATTGCAAGGCAATCTTTCCCCAGAGCTTAGTGAATGAGGCAAGCTCTGCTGACTTCCATCATCCAATTAGGTGAAAATGCTGTTTTTATATTTTCTTACACCTGATTGGATTTTATTTACAAAGTGAAAGTCATTCATTAGGCTCTAGGGAAAATTCCCATCTAAAGTGCAACTTCCTTTGCAAAGTCAACAGCTTATTTGCTTTAGTAAATCAACCCTCGTGCATTTACTAAACTCTCCCTGAAATCATTTTAAAGTAAACTGTTTTAAAATTAAAAAAAAACATATGGGACCAACTCTTTCACAATAAAAAAATATCCTATTTATGAATACATTCAGTGGTGTGAGAACCTGCACAGATTTAAAGCCTAATTTTATTTTTATTTTTAATTGGTACAAGGTACAGTGCCTGCATTCAGTGAGAAGTGTCCCTTGTCCCTTGTCCTGTTAATTGCTGTTTTATAGCTGAAACCCTCTGCCCTTTCACCCTCATCTCATTTATCCATTCTTGGAAGCTGTACTATAGCTTTTGTCAGTTAAAAGCACTCTTGAATGGAATGTGGGTGGATGAATGAAAGGTCCATCTTCTCCATTTTTCATTCATGGAAGCTGTAGTACAGCTTTGTATGCATGAAAGAGGGGGGCAGAAAGGGCAGGCATAGTTGGCACTCTTGACAAGTGCCTATGACAGGTACCGTGACTGTAATAACCACTGCAGCATCAGAAAATTACAGACATGGGGGTATGGGGGGGTATGCAGAGAATTTTTGATTTTAACCAAGACAACAGCACAAGGGACAATTCCTATTGAATGCAAGTACCGTCCCTTGTGCTGATCTAAAATAAAAGTAACTAAACTTAAAGATATCTGTACAATTATATTTAACTGTACTAGAGTTTGTAAAATTCTCTATGATACAAACTATAGGTGTTTGATGGCAGGTGGACATGTAGACATGAATTGATGCCCCTTCGGCATCTAGGTCTAGTTGAGCTTCCCTATAAACTACTAGATTGAAAGCTCTAACGAGCAGGGCTCTCTGATTTCTCCTGTATTGAATTGAATTGTAACTGTACTGTCTACCCTAACATTGTAAAGCGCTGCACAAACTGTTGGAGCTATGTAAATTCTGTATAATAGTAATAATAAAAAATCAATGTCTGTAATATTACATGGTCACTCATATATAGGCTGTGGAAGAAGATATGCTAGAGACACCTCTGGTACTGGTAATTGAGGGAGAGAAACAATAACTATTGTACATATAGTAGTTTTCAAATATGTCCGAACATCCCTCCTTCCTTATTAGGCTTAGGCCAGTAGTGTCTTGATTCAGCAAATGTCTATGCGCGGGGCCCATAAACAACCTTTAAAACATTACAGGTCTACATATAAATGTTTTCACATAAAATTCACACAACTTTATCCCTGTATTCACAAATCATTTCAAAAGAATCCAGTAGGAAAAATGTGTAAATCTTGGGTAAAAGGTGTGTAAATCTTGTATGAACACATTTATAATTACACTCACAAGTGTTAGTGATGTTAAAGTGATTTTAAACCCTCAACTTGTAAAACAAACTTGTAAAACAACCCATTCAATGAAATGCAAAACATTTAGGTATAGATATAAAAAAATTATAAATATGTTTTTTTTCCTCTTTTTAAAAGTGATCACATGTCTTCTGTTCTCAGCTGTATAAGAGCTGGGGGATGAGAAGCTGCAGCACACTGATCCTCCCAATGAAAGGCTGTATAGGGGTGTGTGTCTGATCATTGGGATCATTGGAGGAGAGCACACTAAGCTGGGCCGGGACAAGAGGGGTGGCAGAAGAAAGCCTTGGAAACCACCAGAGCGGACAAGTCTCCGCCAGCACCCAAACCGACCAGCTACCAGGATTGGGATCGTACAGGGAGGCCAAACCATGTGACATGCCTTTACACATTTTACTTCTTGTGAGTTGCCAATTTTTAATTGCATTAAATGATGAACTTTACGAATCATACTACACTCAGATGAGCGCTGCTTTGTCTCCCTGCTTTCTTGTTCAGAGAGCTACTTCCTCCCTGTGAGCTGGCTGTACACACTGAGGGTATAATCAGCAAAGACATTTTAAACCTTTACTAGTGAACCGTAGACTGACTTTTTCCCCATATACTTTCTAATCCCTATAGTTTTATGGTTTACAGTTTTATGTCCATTTTTTCTTATGCATGAATCATTCATTCTTATGGTCATTGTTTTAAACAGTTTTATATATCTGGGGTTCCATTTTTGTCCATTGCCATTGGTTCCATATTTTGATCTATCAAAATTTTTATTTTTTTATCTGCCCACCACATTTCCCCATCGCTTCCCAAACGCCACTGCACACCCCTTTATCTGGGGGGGATTTGGAGGGTTGTACTAGAAGGGGGATTTGAGTGGGGGATGATTTATGCTGAGAGGTAGGATTTGGGGAGGGGGAGGATTTGTGCTTGGAGGGGAAATTTGAGGGGTAAGGATGTGTGCTAAGAGGGTGAGTTTTTTTGGTGGGGGGGGGGGGGGGGTTGAGCTAGCAGGGGAGATTTGGAAACAGGAAGGACTTGAACTGAGAGTGGGAAGGTTGGGAAAGATTTTTGCTGGGAGATTTGTACTGGGGGGTGGGCGAATTTTAGTTTGGGGAGAATTTTGGGTTGCAAAGGGAATTTATGCCTAGGGCTAAGGATGTCAGTTAGTGCTCTATTTTTTTAAATCTTTTGTTTGGGGGGGGGGGGGGGATTTTTGCAGACACATGATGCATACATCTAGGGGGACAATCTTGTCCTGGCACTGACACTGAGTTCCCAGAACTGACCATGGAGTGTTCTCTTGCTTAGTGTGGTCAGTATTTGATAGGAAAGCAGAGGGACTGAAAGGAACACCATGGATTTTACACAAAGGCAGCAATACAAAGAGAACAGGATATTTTTTCATGCAAGTACATGGTACAGCAGGCACATATCAGGAATGTGAAATTTTGGGTTTACAAATGCTTTAAGCATTAAAAAATAGTATTCCAGATGTAGCACCTGATGCCAAGTAGACGCACGCACGTGTGTGTCCACAAACTAGAGTTCCAGAGCCAACGTACAATAACGTTGATTCGCATGGAAACCAGCCGACCTGCCACAATACAATGACGGCAGCTGGTCGGCAAGTAGTTAAAATATACTAGGGATCGACGTTAAGGGAAAAACAATAGCATGCACTAATAATATATGGGGCATTATGCATTTTGTAGCTTTCAAATAAAACAATTTTAATGATAAAATTATTGATCCCTGCATTTAATTGTCCCCAATCTAGTTCCACAGAAACAGGAGGATTGCAAATATTGTAGGCTGGGAATTGTTCCACTGAGATAAGTGAAATGCATTTATATAGTACTAAAGTAGTTCTAAAGAGACAGGAGAAATGCAAGTCAGAGACAAATCAAATGCCAGTGGGTCATGCTCTAAACATTTGTAAACTGTACTAGTTGAATAGTGAATTCCATCTATTTGGTGCATGGTAATTAACGGTGTATGCAGTTGGTATTGTTATATTTATATTCTCCTCCCCACACATTTCATCTACAGACTTTTGTTTCACTAAGGGTGCTCTGACTGTATAATGGCCTGCCAGGGGGCTTGGATAAGTCCTATGCAGTGTGTCTGATGAGTAACAAGATTCAATGTTACTGTTACTGGAAATACTGGGAAGGAGGGGCTACCCGGGGAACACACCCCTGCTTTACAGGAATGAGCACAAATGCCATCTTACAACAGATCAATGTATATAAAGAACAACCTCATGCTAAAATAATTTATAACAGACTGCTGCACTGAAAAATTCCCTGAATACTGGAAAGTAGGCAAAAATAAAACATTTTAATTAAAGTGCGCTGTCAGTTAAAAGATATCGGACTCTATCAATAGTGACCACAGTGATAGTCAAATCAATGTAGTGAAATATCTTGCTCAAACTAGCAAATTAGCAAAAGTGAATAAAAACAAAAAATGAAACAAATGTGTTATCCACATAAAATGTGTCACTTAGGCCTGATTCACATCTATGTATTTTTAGTGCTTTTTGCATTTTGCAGATTTGCACTACAGAACGTGTTCCATAGGAAACTATGTAGAATGGACTGTAGTGCAAATCTGCAAAATGCAAAGAGCACTAAAAATGCATAGGTGTGCATCAGGCCTTAGTTTGCATATTGTTCATTACTCAAAATCTACTGTGCAATATATTTCAAATATACCAATGTGATATATCAACATAAATGTCCAAAAACGAATAAAAAAAAATGCATGTCCAAACGCTTTTCAAAAAAATACAAACAGATGAGTAAGCCTGGGTTCACACATGTGCTGTGCAAACTGAAGCTCCAGTTTCACTGGGAAGATAAAAATCAGTTGTTCAGAGGTTCATCTGCGTTTTAGCTGCGGATCAGTGAGCAGGGAGAAGGAGGGGGGAGAGGGGGAGGTGTAGTGAGGAGAAGGAGAAAATCCATGTTCAGAACACAATGCATCTGCGAATCAGATGCGTTCCCATAGAAGATAATGGGCTTGTAATTCTCACCGCAGTGCCCAGAAAACGCACACATTTTTTGTGCAATGTGCAGTGCGAATGCAATGCACATATGTGAACCAGATGCATTCATATGAATGTATTTTAAAATGTCCTGCGAATTGGATGCATTCCCATAGAAGATAATGGGCTTGTAATTCTCACCGCAATGCCCAGAAAACGCACACATTTTTTGTGCAATGTGCAGTGCGAATGCAATGCACATATGTGAACCAGATGCATTCATATGAATGTATTTTAAAATGTCCTGCGAATTGGATGCGGTATAAGCCGCATCTAATTCGCATAGGTGTGAACGGGGGCTCAAGGTGCACTGTTCCCAGTTTTCCTAAATAATGACATCCAAAATAGTGCTTCTGTGTTTCGCCAAAAAGTAGAAATAATGGCATCTTACCAGATCTCCATGATCTCCAGAGTATAAGAGATCATGAATAGCGTGAATTGCAGCGCTTCCTTCCACCTCCCAGGTTCTGCTCTGTACATCGGCACTGTGTGGAAGTGGATCATATGTTCAACCATAGACGCCTCAATCTTCACACCAGATCTCGTTGTGAGCCAGCTATTCTTAGTATTGGGCCATGTCGTGTGTATATATAAAAAGAAGGAAGAAATGTATTAATGTATTAATGTATAAATGTATAAATGTATTAATGTATTAAATGTATTAATACAAGAAATGTATTAATTTAATAAAATGAATGCACTTAAACAATTAGATAAAAAATGAGCGGTAGGGAGAGGGGTCCGACTGTGGCTTACACCGCCAAGTACGTAGCACAGTAATGTCTCAGCTCTTATATCCTTCCGATGCGTTTCCCCGTATAAGGGTACAATCCCAGATGATCTCTTATAATCTGGAGATCATGGAGATTTGATAAGTGGCCATTATTTCTACTTTTGAGCACTGTTAAAACACAGAAGCACTTTATTGGATGTCATTATTAAGGAAAACTGGGAACAGTGCACCATTACTCAGCTGTTTGTCTTTTTTGAAAAATCGTTTGGACACAAATTTTTTTTTGATTCGTTTTTGGACATTTATGTTGATATGTCATATTGGTATTTTTGAGATATATTGCACAGTAGATTTTAAGTAATGAACAATATGGACAGTAAGTGACACATTTTATGTGGATGACACGTTTGTTTCATTTTTTGTTTTTATTCACTGTTGCTAATTTGCTAGTTTGAGCAAGATATTTCACTACATTGATTTGACTATCACTGTGGTCACTATTGATAGAGTCTGATATCTTTTAACTGACAGCGCACTTTTATTTTGTTTTTTTACTTTCACAACTGTTCAATCCAAACGAGCCTAGTGATTGCTGGAATCATCTTTGGTGTTTTCTTCTTCTAGCAGTGGCATCCCCCAAACCTTAGGTAATGGATTTCTCCCTACACATATCACAAGATTATTTTATATATAAGAAAAGCTGCTGTGGTCAGTGAGTAACACACATGTAACCACTTCTGTAGCCCTTACAAACTTGCATTCAAATACTGGCTTACGTACACTATATTGTAAAAAAGTATTGGGACACCTGCCTTTGCACACATGTGAACTTTAATAGCATCCCAGTCTTAGTCCGTAAGGTTCAATATTGAGTTGGCCCACCCTTTGCAGCTATAACAGCTTTAACTATGTAACTATGTAACTCTTCTGGGAAGGCTGTCCACAAGATTTAGGAGTGTGTCTATGGGAATGTTTGACCATTCTTCAAGAAGGACAATTGTGAGGTCAGGTACTGATGTGGGCAAGAAGGCCTGGCTCTCAGTCTCCACTCTAATTCGCCCCAAACGTGTTCTATCGGGTTGAGGTCAGGACTCTGTACAGGCCAGTAAAGTTGCCCCACCCCAAACTCGCTCATCCATGTCTTTATGGATCTTTTGTACTGGTGTGCAGTCATGTTGGAACAGGAAGGGGCCATCCCCAAACTGTTCTCACAAAGTTGGGAGCATGAAATTGTCCAAGATGGTTGGTATGCTGACACCTTGAGAGTTCCCTTCACTGGAACTAAAGGGCTAAGCCCAACCCATGACAAACAACCCCACACCATAATCCCCCCTCCACAAAATGATTTGGACCAGTGCACAAAGCAAGGTCCATAAAGATATGGATAAGTGAGTTTAGGGTGGAGGAACTTGACTGGCCTGCACAGAGTCCTGACCTCAACCCGATAGAACACCTTTGGGATGAATTAGAGAGGAGACTGCGAGCCAGGCCTTCTCGTCCAACATCAGTGCCTGACCTCACAAATGAGCTTCTGGAAGAATGGTCAAACATTCCCATAGACACACTCCTAAACCTTCCAAGAAGAGTTGAGACAAAGGGTGGACCAACTCAATATTGAACCCTACGGACTAAGACTGGGATACCATTAAAGTTCATGCGCGTGTAAAGGCATGTACATACTGTACATTATATTGCCAATATTTTTGACAATATAATGTACAGTATATAATCATTTCAATTTGCGGTTTAGTACTTATTGGTTTCCCTGGCCAACAGCCTTCTGAAAACACTAGATGCCTGGCTGTCTCTGGCTTTAATACTTTGTGACAATGTCATCCAGCAAGCATGCAGATCAGGAAAGCCAGAGCTCCTTACTTTACCTGTATGCTTTCCCCAAGTCAGTAACTTAAAGCAGAACTTCAGTCCCACCTGGGCAGTGGCTCCCCCCCCCCCAGGCACCACAATGGCAAATGTGCAGATGTGCCCACGGGCTTTGCATCTGCGCATGCAAAGATGATTTTTCACACATGCATAAAGACAGGGCAGGTTTTGGACATTCTTTGAGCATGGTCAGGGAAACCGGGGCATGCACAGATGTGCTGCGAGATTCTCTAGGGACCCAATGTTTGTATGACTACTACTTCAGGTAAATGTTCTTAGAAGGACACCAATATCTTGGATAACCATATCCCATCATTTATTTTCTGGTGCAAGGGGTTGAGTTACAAAAACTAGAGAGTGCAAAATCTGATGCATGTGTGCATGGTAGCCAATCAGCTTCCAACTTCAGCTTCTTCAATTAAGCTTTGACAAAAAAAAAAAAAAAAACCTGGAAGCTGATTGGTTTCTATGCAGAGCTGTATTAAGTTTTTCACTCTCCAGTTTTAGTAAATCAACCCCTCTCGGTGTTACTAGTACAGGAAATAAGGTTTTAACAGAAACAGATCTCAGATGAAATCACATACAGATAAGGTATAACTGGTTTATGCTCCAGACTTCTAATGAAACATAAAGTTGTAAGTCTGCAAATGACAGTTACAAGATATGCTATGGAGATTATTATCAGAAACAGTTCAATCAAGATTAGAAGGCTTTGTATACTGCAGTATTTAGTGTATAACTCAAGACAGAAGCTTACTTCGCCTAACATATGTGCTGCATAATGTGAAAAATGTTTCCTGATATCTTAATGTAGCCAGGTGCTGGCTAACTTGCCTGTGTCATCATGGGACCTTCTGTAACATCAGCTGCAGTGAGCAAGTTTCCCTCTAGTGTTCAGCCTGGACATTGTGTCATCATTTTACTGAATGCAGAGAGAGAGAGCACAGCTGAAAGCAGGGGATCATGGGATATGTGGTCCAGAGAGCCAGGATTTGCATGGGAGAAAGTTTTGCTGCAGACTACAAGTTTCAGTCAGCTGGGAGAGAGAGGAATGCTGGGTGAGAACATAAATAGCCCAGCCTGGGGAGAAGCTCTTCCTCTTGGGACCACAGCCTTCAGCTGAGAGCAGGGATCCAGCCGCTTTGGGAAATGAGGGCAGACACCACGGCCTGGACAGCGTGGGTTGACTCCAGCAAGTGAGCATTACACCTGCAGACAGATCCACCATTACCAGCTCCCTGATGGCTAAGTGACTGTCTAAGGTTACACTTGTTGTCAACAGTACAGACCCAGCTGAATCCCAGCGTCGCCAGGTGCACGGCCAGACACCCTTCACTGGTTGCAGGTTCTTCAAGAGCCTGTACCGGGACTTCCCATTCTCTTGAGCCTTGGTAATATCAGGACTGGTGAGCGGGCAGAAGCCCACCCTGCGAACACACTCCAAAGCCACACTGCATGCAGACACTTTTACCCCATCTCTTTACATGAAAGTTTCCAAAGGAAACACTTTGCATGTGTTATTCTTTATTGCAAGTCGCCCCGCTGGGTCATTGTTGAGCTAGCTGAAGACTCTGGGCATCTACACAAGGACTCCTTCACTATTCTTCTTCCCTACCACTTAAAGGACTCACTGCATAATATTAAGGGAAACGCCACTCACATAGTGATTATTGCATTTCTTACAAATTGTTGTGTTCTAATTGTACCACACTTTCTGGGCTTATGACACCAGGATTTTAAGGAAGCAGGCTGACACAAAAAAAGGTAATTTTCTTCCCTTTTATACCTGGGGTCATAAGTTCTTTCAGGGCCTACTGGTTAGTACTGTTTGACTTATTGTGATCTTCCCTTGCATTGCATATACTTTGTATGCTTACTAAGACCAAAGTTTAATACTGAAAGATATCTTCCTTAGCAATTCTTGGTCATATCTGCCTTAAAGCAGAATTTCAGGCTTTAAAAAAACAAAAAAACAAGTCAGCAGCTACAAATACTGTAATTGCTAACTTTTAATATAAGAACACTTACTTGTTCAGGGATCCCGTGATGTTGGCACCCCTAGCCTAATCGTCAATCAGCTTTGGGTGCAGGCGCTGGCATTTGTAGTAAGGAAAACAAGAAACAGCCTTTTTCCTACTGCGCATGCGAGAATCACGCTTCACTTTCTAAATGGCCCCTCCTTCTTCTGGGACCTCTGTGTGTCCCAGAAGACAGCGGTGGGAAGGAGGAGGGGCCAGAAATGTCAAAGATTGCCATGCGGCAATCTTACCAGGAAGTAGGAGTGGGTACCTGTAAAAAACAGGTACCCATCCCCCCCCCACCCACAAAAAAAGTCCCAAATGTGGCAGTAGAGAGGGTGCGAACAAGCAGAGCTTCCCTTTTGGGTGGAGCTCCGCTTTAAAGAATTTCAAGTAAAATACTAATTTACTTTCCTTTGGTCTGGTGTCTGTTTACTTCCATTACCACTCTGAAACATGTCTGAAACCAGGGTGTCAGAGGTGTCGGGTGGCTTGCAAACTTTAGGGATAGTCATCTTCCAGTGTCCCTCACGAGGGTGGTGCTACACTAACCTGACCATTCTCAGTTGAGTCAAGTGACAATTATCTTGTGTCTTTGGGCATCCTAACATAAGATCCTGTATAATGGCAACACATATTAGAGTCATCCCAGAAACAGTAAAATCCATACCTGTCCTTTAATGATTTAACAATTTTGTAACTTTACGTATAATATGAGTAACGTAATTTGCTTTGCCTGTATTGGCATATGCAGCACCAATGTGATTAGATGTACATGCAATAATGTGTCTATGGGTCATCACTTTTCATTACACACACAGTATTTCACAAAAGTGAGTACACCCCTCACATTTTTGTAAATATTTTATTATATCTTTTCATGTGACAACACTGAAGAAATGACACATTGCTACAATGTAAAGTAGTGAGTGTACAGCTTGTATAACAGTGTAAGTTTTCTGTCCCTTCAAAATAACTCAACACACAGCCATTAATGTCTAAACCACTGGCAACAAAAGTGAGTACACCCGTAAGTGAAAATGTCCAAATTGGGCCCAATTAGCAATTTTCCCTCCCCGTTGTCATGTGACTTGTTAGTGTTATAAGGTCTCAGGTGTAAATGGGGAGCAAATGTGTTGAATTTGGTGTTATCGCTCTCACTCTCTCATACTGGCAGGGCCGGACTGGGAATGAAAACCAGCCCTGGAAAAAATGTCATACCAGCCCCATAGCAATTTATGGGTACAGTGGCTGCGTTTGATGGTACAGTGGCTGCGTTTGATGGGCACAGTGGCTGTGTTTAATGGGCACAGTGGTGGCAATTTATGGGTACAGTGGCTGCGTTTGATGGTACAGTGGCTGCGCTTGATGGTACAGTGGCAGCGTTTAACGGGCACAGTGGCTGCAATTGATGGGTACAGTGGCTGCGTTTGATGGGGCACAGTGGCAGCAATTT